>NW_006284436.1:338375-353149 GCF_000327345.1 Myotis davidii
GCCCTGCGGTTCTGACCTGGACTCTCTTCCTGGTTTTGGTACAAAAGAAAGAACACGGGATGGGGAGTCAGAAGAGGGTGCGCCTGGCTGTTACCTACCCGCTCTGAACTGTGTGGTCTGGGGCAGAGCCTGGCAGGTGTGCGCACCTGTGCTTCTTCACCTGCATGAGGTACAGTTGCTCGAAAGGTGTCCCGGGGCCATCCTGACAGTGGCCATTACCGAAGGAGAACTTGCTTCAGGCCAGGCTCTGTTCTGAGCACTTTACATGCATCTGCATCGGCTCATTCAAGACTCTCTGCTATGAGGTCACTGGTATTGTCTCCCCATGGAATTTCTCAGCCCCACCACTTGCTGGTGTCAGCTGTGTGGCCCTGCACCCTCCCTCTGGGCCTGCCTCCTGGTGCTGAAGGGCTGCGTTAGGCCCCACAGACTCACTCAGCAAGCTCACTCAGCACGCCGAGGCTCTCAGGAAGCAGCCCGGGCAGCTGTCATCACAGGCGGGGGACAGACAGCAGCCTGGGCCATCTGCAGTTCAGGCTAGCTCCCCACTTCTCCTGCAGAGCGGCTGGGGGAGGGAGCATCATTTGTTTAGGTCTCTGCAGTGTTTAATCACCACCCAGCCCTCCCACCCTCTCCCCGCTCCAGCGCCTGCTCTGTCCCTGCAGGAAGCACTCCGTGCCTTCTGCCTCTAATGGAGGCAGTGAAGAATGAACACAGCACCCAGAGAGAAGGCAACACCAGGCGGGGAGGGGAGACCAGCCGCTCAGGTCCTGACACCACTGACCACCTGGGCAGGGCCCCAGAGCAAATGTGACTGCCTCCCAGGGAGCGGGAACACAGAGCCCGGGCCCTCTTGGGCCCTTGGAGAATCTGAGGCCAGGAATCCATTCTCTGCCTCTCCCCGAAGAGCGACAGGCCATGTGCGGGACATGCCCCCACGAGGGGCAGCTGCAGGCCAGGCAGGAACGCCACACATGCCTCCTCTTCTGAGTTCTTTTCCTGACACTCCCCTGGAGTGGGGTTCACCAACCCCATCTCACAGGAGGGAGCTGGCGCTCAGAGAGGGACAGCAACCACAACAGGCAAGTGGGCACTATTTATTTTACTTAATCAAAGTACCTTTTATTTAGATAAGTAACACAAAAATCCATCCTCCTTAGAAAACTAACATTGCAGGAAGATTCCAGAAGAGGGATTAGGCCCACTTTTCCCATTACATCTGATGGTTCCACCTCACCGTACCTTGCGCCACCCTCCCTTAACTTTTAACTGTTATTTTGGAGAAGTTATGTGTGAGCGCGATTAAAAATACACAGAAGTAGAACAAGGGTCCGCACTGAAAACCAGTCTCCCCACCCCAGGCTCGCTGCCGGCTCCGCTCACCGGGGAACCACGCCCCCAGCTTTGGCTTTCCATCCAGAGCTATTCTGTTGTTTACATGCACCACAGCCTTTGCAGAGCCTGCCTGCAAGGTCCTGGCCCTGGACACCCATGTGGTTCACCCCTCCCGCGCCTCCTTACTCTTTCCTGGCGAGGGCTTCCCCGACCTTTCCAGCTGATAGACTGCAACACCTCCCCCTGCACCGACTCCCTTCCCGGTGCTCCCCTGCTATTCCTCCTCCAGAGCATTGGGCATCTTCTACTTCCTCTCGTATTTACTCCCCGACAGCCCACTCCCTGCACTGGGAGAGCTTTTGTTCCGGTGCAGGGTTTCCACATGCTGTGGTCGCTGCCACATCCTCACGGCCTGGAACAGTGCCTGACACATGGGCAACAGTCAACACCAATGGATGGCTGAGCACGGGCCTGGCACGGATGGGCAGATCCCACCCTGACACAAAGGGTGGCGTGTCATACATGCTGTTCTCAGCCGCCTGTTGGAGAACGCCTGTTTCTCCTTGCCTCTCCAAGGACCCAGCCTGGTCTGAGGCACACAGCACATGCTCAGAATGACTGGCTGGAGACCTGACCCCTACCTCACACCACAGACCTAAATAAATAAATAAATAAAAGGCAATACAATACATTGTCTAGAAGATGATATAGGAGATTATCTCCATGACCTTGGGATTGGAGAAGATTCTCAAAGGAGCCACAGCAAGCACTAATCAGGAAAAGATGACAAATTTTCCAACATTAAAGCCAACAACTTCTGGCATATCGAAATACTCCATTAAGAGAATGAAAAGGCTAGCCCAGGGTGCCGGGGGAGTCCGAGAGAGACGGAAGCCACGGTGAGGCCCAGGTCCAGGGCTCTAGGGAGTCAGCTCTTCAAGATGGTCTGCAGCCACCCAGGAAGGCTGCTTGAAAGAGGTGGAGGTTCACTCCATCTCACTCGTCCCCCTGCTCTTGCCTCTTCCGCCTCCTCCCTGAGAAATGAGAGGCTTAAGACAGACAGGAGCCCAGCCCCCTTCCTGCCCCATGCAGAGACAACCAAGCAAGAAAAAGCAAATTCAAGAGCCCAGGAGCCTGGCAGCCTTGGCAAGTTTGGGTTGACAGGGCAAGAGCAGTTAACAAAGCTCACACCATCCATCACTGGGCCCAGCCATTTAGATACTGGACATTTGATTAAACTAATATGGGTGGCGGGGACGAGGCATGGCTGGGCGCTTCCTACCCTCGCCTACAAATTAGACCGTCTCACCCAATCCGATTACCTTGACTGCCACATTTATCTCAGGCACAGGGCCATCCATCACCCTCACAGCTGGCCCTGTGCCTCCTCCTGCAGGAGGGGAGGGGAGTGCCCTCAGTTCCAGCAGGCGGGGCTCACTCAGCCGCTCCTCCCTTCATCTGTTCCACAAGTGAGGCCCTTATCCTCACCCGCACACCGCGAAACGGGACAACACGGACCACGCTGTCCAACAGCTTTGCAGGATGGAAACTTCCTGTCTGTGCTGTTCTGCCCAGGAGCCACCAGCCTAGTGAGCACTTGAAAAGTGGCTGGTGTGGCTGAGGAGCTGAGTTTTACATTTTATTTAACTTAACTTCATTACATTGAAGGGTAAACGGCCACATGGGGCTCTGGCTCCGCCGTCAGACGCGGAGGATACAGTGGTCGCTGCCTTTCTGGGGTTGTCGCGAAGGGTCAACGAGGCAGCGTGCAATGCCTGCACATAACCAATGCTCTCCAAAGGCCGGGCCTGCTCTCCTGGAAGGGAGGGCTGCACTCTGAGGCCGACAACAACAGCAGCTACTCTCTGAAAACCCTGACCTGACAACGTGGTCGCCTTTGCTGTCTCCCAGCCCAGCAGGTCAGCAGGCTCCGTTTTAAGGAAAAGCACGGAGGCGCCTGGGTAAAGATGGCACAAACCACACAGTGGCAGAGACAGGGCTCAAGTCTTTGTGGCTCTGCCTGCCCACTGGACACCTGGTGACCTAGGAGACGCACAGCAGGAGCAAGGTTCAGGATGGGGCAAGTGAGGGCAGGTCTGCTGGGCAGGAGGGGGTGGCAACTTCTCCCTGGCACCGCATCGCCCAGCTTCCCTAGACTGGTATCCTCCTCTCAAAGCCAGCGCCGAGGAGGGGCGTGCCAGGCACAGGGGTACCCCAGAGTCGCCTCCAAGCCAGGCCCTGCCCAGCATGCCCCAGCCCGTCAGTCCAAGCCCAGGGCAGCACCGAGGCCCCTCCCAACACAGGGCAGAGCCGGAGTAACCCACAGAATTTTTGGTTCTAAATATACCAACTCTAGATGGGCCGGGCTGAGGCTTTAGCAGTGACCAGGGCAACCAGACAGGGAGCCTCAGGGGCACTTGGACCAGTGAGAGCTCAGGGACACCAGGCTGCCTTCTGCTTTACAGGATGAGAGTGAGCACAGGCTGGACTCGAAGGCTGGCAGACGGGGGTCCAAACCAGCTTCTGGGCCCAGGAATGAATCTGAGGGCTCTGGGCAAGCCGGGTCCCCTCCCAGGGCTGCGGTGGGGACAAGAGGTACACATGAATGTGTGAACAGAATGCAGCACCCCACAGAGCCTGCTCACATGATTGGTATTGTCGGAGGTCTTAGGGCAGGTCCGAGGTCAGGGGAGATGACCCCCACCCGGCCCCGGCTCCAGCCCAGCCTGCGTCCTGCGGGCCTGGGAAGGCCGGCGAGGGTGGCACGTCAGCAGGGGCCTGAGACTTCATTCCCCAAGGATTGACTATGTGACCTGCCATGAGCTGCGTCACCTTTGGGGTCCCCTTTATCAAAAACAAGCATAAAGTCACAAGCATGTGCAAACCCTTCAGCGAGGATCAGAGGAGACATGCAAAAGCACTTAGAACCTAGATGTGAACAAATCTGCTAGAATCTAAGTGTGCCAGTGGGCAGGCTTCCCAGTAACTTCAGAGCGGCCTGACCTGCAGAGAAATAGGCTCCCCAAGGGAAGACAAGCCCCGCAGAAACAGCAGGCGGTTAGGAGTCCGGTCTTCCGACACTTGAGAGATGTCCCGCTGGCAGCAGACTTCCCACAGGACCAGAGGCCGGGCAGCGGCAGGCAGGTCACCGGCAGCATGCCTGGTGGGCTCCCTCGGAACCTGCTGTAGCCGTGGCTGGCCAGTTCCCAGGAGTGGTCTGACCAGGCCCACGGGGCTGGGCACTGTGGCCTGGAGCTGGTGCAGCTGCAGGAGGAGTAGGCTGCCCTGGATGGAATGTAGGAGGTTGCTGGCAGGAAATCACCACCAGGCTGGGAGATGGGGGAGGAAGGCAGCAGGGTGCGAACCAGACAGAAGAGCCTTCTGGGACAAGGTGCCTGGAGGAGCCAGAGGTGAGATGGGATTTGGGGAGAGCATACCGGGGGAGCTGAGGAGGCCTCCCTGGAACACCTCCCCCCAGATGCACCCTTCTCTGCCATCTCAGTTGAAGGTATACTTAGCCACTCACACATTAGTATAAATGAGTTCACAACAAACTGTGCCAAGACGCGCAAGTAATTGAAGGGAAAAGAATGGGGTGGGGGAAGACGGCAGGCAGCTCTCCCTAGCCAGCCACTTCCTCAAAGGCAAGACTCCGGGATCTCCCGGATGGAGACCCCGCTGCTGGGATCACCAGCATTCCCTCACCCCTCCCCAAAATGCCAACACTCTTTTGTTGCCACTTAAACCAATTTGGGGGTAATTCTGCAGGCAATTGTCTTCCGATTTACAATGCGGCTCAGTGATTGCATCGAGGCTGATGGTTCAGGCTGTAATTGTATGGTAATCACTTCTGTTTATGATCGATGCGGAAATCACTATTGTTTTCCAGCAGGCTTGTTAAATCAAAAAAGTGCAGGGGTGGGGAGGGAGGGTTTATTTTTGTGAGTTGGGAGCCCTGAGAAAATGAAATTAAGGAGAGCAATCTAATGTGGGGGGCGGTGGTGGTGGCGGCGGCGGTAAAGGCACTCTCATTGGCTCAGAACTGAGACAGATGGAGGGACACAGACAGGGAGAGCGACATGAAGGGCCAGGTGGAGAGGCAGAGGCACACAGGGAGGCAGGCAGGAAGGCCCAAGGAATGGCCAGGCTTGGGACAGAGATGGTCAGATCCACACAGGACACCCCGACAGACCCCACTGCTCACAATGCAGAGACGCCACGAGAGATACTAGGAGATCCCGTTTACACATGCCCACACTTGACCAGACCTGCCCTCTCCACTCCTGGAGAAGTGGGAACAACCACGTGGCAGGTGGCAGGCCAGACACTACCTGCCCGTCAGGGCTGGGGTGCCCTACCTGCCCCATCTGGGATCTGCCTGCCTTCTCCTTGCCCTTACCCCAAGACCGCCTGAAAACAGGGTGGCAGATGGCACCTGGGGGCTCAGGTGGCAGGAGTAGGGCAGTGTTGTGAGCTGAGCTGCTGCTGTGGGGAATGGAGGGCTGCCCACCTGGCGGGCAGAAACCCGAACCTCCCAGAGGCTGCAGGGAACAGGCTTGGGCTGGGTGAGGGGCCACGGCTCCCAGGGCAGTCACGGGCACTCCATGGCACCACAGGACTATGCCAGTCCAGGCTGGAGGCCAAGGCCCTGTATGGAGTGAGTAGGCACCAGCTGTTACGTGCAGCTCAGACAAACCTCCCGGTTGCAGGCTGAGCTTGGCTATGAGGCATATGCTTTTTCAGCGACACACCCTTCTTCCCCAGCAAAAGTGCATGGAGGCCACGCACGCAGGCACTGAAGATCACGAGTGTGGCGAAAAACACCAGGTGTCTGGTTTCCGACGCCTGCAGGCCGCCGCCCTTTGCCTCTGCCAGCTCCCCTTGTGCTGCTGCCCCTCTGTCTAAATCGCCCTCCAGGTTCCATGGTTCTGCCTCCTCTCCACGGAGCCTTTCCCATCCAACTGGACCTTCCTCTCCCGGGCCCCGGGGAACGAACGTCAGGCTGACGGTGATGCAGGGCTTCGGCGGCCCACAGGCCCGGCTCAGTGACTTCGGCAGCTTGCTTCAACTATCAACCGGGACTGGCAGGCTACCCGCTAGCACGGTGACCTCCCAACGGCTAGAGCGAGAGCAGCATTCAGAGCCCTCCCCGCAGTGTTAGCCTTAGCACGGAAGCCTCCCCACCTGATGACGTGGCCTCCCTCCAACCCAGAGCACCCTGACTCTGCTGCTGTGCCTGCATGTCACCTCAGACAACCAGGGTCCGGGGTGGTGGGCAGTGAGCCTGGCCCGGCCCTCCAACAGGCCACCCCCAGCCAGGCTGGCCCCTGAACTGAGGTGCCCCAGCTGCCTAACTGGGGTTCCGCAGGGCATTCCAGGCAGCCGTGGAAAACCTTAGAAAGGGAACAATCGCTCCTAATTCTACTTCCAGGATTCAGCCTAAGAAAACATGACTTTCCCCGGGGAATCGGGTTCTGGAGAGCGTACACAAACAAGTGATGGTCTTCAACATTCACAACGGAGCTGGCCACAGTGAGGGCTTCCATTGCACTGGAGTTGCCTCAACAGAGAGGGACACGCCAGGGTGGTGAGCACATGTGTGCGTGTGTTTGTGTGTGTGGCCTGGGTGACCACACAGGGCATGTGGGATCTTTTGTGGGGTCACAGCCTCATCCTTGCTCTGCTCAGGGATCCCTAACCACACCCCAGATCCTGCGGTCTGAACACCACGCTGGCTCAGCCTATCGGGGAGGCAGGGGGAGGTCTCCTGGTGGGCACTAAAGACACGCTCTGAAGGTGAAGGCCAGAGTTGGAGCGTGAACTTCACCCTGACATTCCCACCCCCGCCCGCAGTTCCCTCTGCTCAGTGTTGATAATGACAGCAGCTCCCCTCTCAGGAGGCTGAAGAGCTCTAGAAACATCGCTATTTTTACTACCTGCTCCAACTTGTAACCCTGACTCCTGCTGACTTAGCACCCTGAAGTCTGGTCCCGGGGTGAGCAGTTTAGGGGACGGCCCCTGGCCAGGGTGTCGCCCTCTCTGCACCATCCTCCCCCAGAGGGGAAGAGCAGCCCAGGTGAGTTTGCAGGGCTGCCAGCAGTTTATGGGGGGACCTGTTCCCGTCCACGTGGCTGTGCCCAGGAAACAAGTCTGTGAGGGCTCAGAGGCCCAGCCGACCCCAGGTCCTTTAATCTGGTGCTCAGTAGGGTAGGAATCAACAACCCCATTTTTCAGATGGGGAAAGTTGGGGCCCTGAGAGGCGAGAAGTGGAACGCAGGAGGCCCTGACTCTGCAGGGCTCCATACAGCAATAGCCTGAGAGTCTCTGTCTGCAGGGCGCTCTGAGAACATTCACACAATTCTTCTGCCATCCCCGAGACAGGCAGAGAGGAAGCTGTGGCCAGCCTGGGCGATTTCCTGGGAAAGCCACGGAACGCCCTTCCCTGGAGGTCTAGGTCCAGTCAGCTTCCCAAAGATGGGACAGGCCTTCTGGGTCCGCACCAGCGGGCCTTCCCAGGCCTCCCCCAGCCCCGGGAGCCGTGCCGTGAGCAATGCTGCTGTGCCAGATGCTTTTGGCCATCTGGGGGCAGAGGGAAATGCGCCCAGAAATGTCCAGGCCTCAGAGTGAGCCCCTCTCAGAGCCCCAGGTCTGCCCTCTGGTTGGAGTGCTAAGGGCCTGCCTGCACTGGGGAAGGCAGAGCCCAGACCAGTCACAGGACGCCCCCCCTACCTCAGCATGACGACAGCAGCTAACATGAAATGCATCCTTTGTGCCAGGCACGTGGACTTGGTGGTCCTCACCGCGGTCTCACAGTCACTGCTATTATCGTCCCAGGTTCTGGGTGTGGAGGCCGAGGCATCGCAGACCTGACTGAGGCCACACAGACTGGCCCTGCCTCGCCCTTTCAAGGTGGGAGAGATGACGTGGGCACCGGCATGCCCAAAGGAATCACGACGTGTTCACCTCACACACCACCCAGCTCCCACGCTGCCACAGACACCCACCAACACCACGTGCTAGCAAATCTGCACAAACCCGTGAGAACACCTCCATCTACACTCAGTCAATAGTCATCCAACATGTAAATGTCCCGCATGGCTCCAAGGGGGCACATGCGTGTTCAGTTGCATGGGTACATGATACACGTGTGCAGATGCAAACTGCACATCACACTTCCAAAATGTTCCATCTTATACTTCTATTCTCCAGTCCCACCTCCCCCCGCAGTGGGCTCACCGCACTTCACTCCCAGGCACATACACAGCCCTGCACACCCACTGCCTTTCCTCCAACCCCAACATCTTCACTGGGGGACCTTAGGCTCCCCGAGGGCAGGGACCCTGTGTTTTTCACACTCCCACCGATTCCACCCAGAGCCAGCCCTCCATTGTTTATTCATTCTCTCAAAACATATTGGTGTGTACTATAGCCCATCTGAATGCAGCACATCCAAACTTGAATGAGCTGTAGCCATGAACTTGAATACAATGTTCCTGCACAACCCAGGGCTGGACTGAGCGCTGTAATTACTGCCTGTGAACCGCGAGGGGTGCAGGCGTGGACATTAGTGCGCACGCAGCACGGAGGGTGTGTGATGCAGTGCCCAGCAGGACACGCAGCCCCTCCCGTTGTTACAACAGGCCTACCAGGTGAGGGCGCCCCCATTTACACAGGAGGCAACTCAAGTATCAAACTCTAGATCGCCTGGGTGGGGTGCCAGCAAGGCCGGGGGTACCAAGTGTCTAAGACCAGGGAGGTGTTCTGCACACTACTGTGAGAGGGGATGGGCATCCGGAAGCCCCGCCTGGGAAGAAATCTCCATCGCGAAGACGAAATTTCATCCAGTCAAAGAATGTATTTCTCAGGAAAGTTCAGAGCCCCGAGAGGACTATCCGCCTGCCGGTCCCGTCCTGGGGAGGCTTAATTCTGCGGAGGAGTGGGGGTGCTGGGCTAGAGGGTGGCTGGCCAGTGATGCCCCTCATCTGTGGCAGGAGCCTGCCCACCAGGGTGCCTGCTGCTCACTGTGCCTTCGGGCAGGGCACAGAGGGTGGAGGACCCACCCGTTTCAGGTCAGAGTGGCCTGGACAGAAGCCAGAGCCTGTGCTCTCAGAGGGAAGCTCTGGGCAGCCCCCTCCCTGGGACCCAGTGGGCGAGGGTGCCCCGAGTCTGGTAAGGTGTGTGTGGGGTGTTCGCGGCTTTGGGTGCTGCAGCCCTGAGCTCCCAGGACAGCAGGTGAGCCCCCATTCAGGGCTATGCTGGGCCCTGGAGCTTTCAGGGACTTTCGTGAGCAAATGAGAAGCAGACCCAACTGAGGGTTATACCAGTTGTCCTCAAGCCTGCAGAGCAGCCAGTTTCTCTTAGCAAACACTGAGGCAGTCCTGAGCCTCGGCCAAGAGGCCTGGGGCCCCGGAGGCCAGGCAGGGGTGCAGGGGAGAGAGCAGAGCATTCCTCGTGTTGTACTGGAGTAAAGGCCCCACACAGGCCGGTGGGCGGGTGGGGGTGCAGGGCGTTCCGACAAATTCTGCTGCGATGGAGGATCACAAGGTAGGGAAGCAGGAGGACATTCCCCAGTGTAACAGGCCTTGCACACATGCAGGGAGACCCACGGCAGAGCAGCAAGGACAGCTGCGGTTTCCTCAGGGCTGACTAGGTCCTAGCACTGTGCTCAAAGATACAGCGGGAATATACCCTAACGCTCCCACAACCCTGTGAGCTAGGTACCATTCCATTTTACAGATGAGGAAACTGAGGCCTGGAGAGGGTTATCAGAGGTCCCAGTGTGTGGACAGTAGAGGGAGGGGAGATAATGGTGAGCAAGGCTCAGGAGGAGAAGCCTCTAAGGCAGAAGTTCTCAACCTGTGGGTCGCGACCCCTTTGGGGGTCGAACGACCCTTTCACAGGGGTCGCCTAAGACCATCGGAAAACACATATATAATTACATAGTGATTAATCACTATGCTTTCATTATGTTCAACCTGGGACCTTTCAGTCCGCAGGCCGATGCTCTATCCACTGAGCCAAACCGGTTTCGGCAACAGTAGCAACATTATAGTTATGAAGTAGCAACAAAAATAATTTTATGGTTGGGGGTCACCACAACATGAGGAACTGTATTAAAGGGTTGCGGCCTTAGGAAGGTTGAGAACCACTGCCCTAAGGGGTGAGGGCCTCCAGCCCTAATGGGGCGCGGGGGGCGGGGCGCACAGGAGGGCCATGTCCTCCCACTGGAACCCTCTCAGACCCCCACACAGCCGCCCCAGCACTCTCTCTGTGTGCAGACTGGTCCCCCAGGCCCGGGCTGAGTGCTGCTCAGCCTCTGGAGCCCAGAGCCAAGCCCCCAGCCCAGCGCCAAGCACAGGGCAGTGCCATCAAGGCCTGGGGTGAGAGAGGAAGCAACGCACTGGCTCCTGCGACCTCCCCGCAATTCCTAGAATTTGCTGTCCCCGTGTTCCTTTCTTGGAGCCCTCTGCACAGCTGGAAGCCAGGCTTGGCCTCGGGCCTGACCCCAGAACCACCTCAACATGGCACAGCTCATGGACCCTCTACCTAGAAAATGCACCCTGCACAATTTGGGGGCTCCTAGACCCCAACATACTCTCCATGGCCCTCAGAGGGGAGCAGAAATGTTCTTGTGCGTCACCAGAGGGCTTCAGAGGCCCAAGGTGCAGACTTCCTCCAGAGGGAAATGAAAGTGGGTGTGTGCCGGCCATGCGTACTTCCTTCAGGCCTGCGACACACACCGGGCCTCCCAGGCGCAGCCACAGGGGACAGAACGAGGGACATTCGCAACCCCCTCTCCCCCACTGCTTTCTTCAGGCTCTCTGTCTGCAGCAGCCACCGTCATGCCGGAGGGGGAGCAACCAGGGGCGGCCCGCCCTCCACACGACACAGCAAGACCTGTCTGCTCACACCACCTCCAAGAACATCTTACAGAAAAGGAAGCTGAGGCTGGAGATGGCGCTGGGACAAGGAAGCACCCAGTCTCTCGGGCTCAGGAACTCAAGAGAGACCAAAAGCCCGGCTGGTTTGGGAGCTAAATGTCTGCTGTGGAGAATCACGTCAACCTGGTTAGTGATGAGAGCTGCCACGCAGTGAGCAGTTACGATGCTGACAGCCATAGTTTCTCTTAGCAAACCCTGAGCTGAGCCCTCTGAGCCCACCTCGTGATGCTCCGTTACTAGGGGGCCAAGCAGAGGCAGGCACATCTTATTGATTAGAAGAAAGAGGGTTAGAGAAGTCAAGTGACTTACCCAAAGTCACCCAGCAAACGACAGATGTGGGTTTCAAAATTGCTCCCAACACTGTCTTGGGAAAGACACTGGGTGGCCCCATTTTAAGAGCCTGGGGGGTGAGGCAGGGAGGTCCTGCAGGGCCCTGTGCCTCAGAAAGGGCAGGAGGGAGGCCCAAGCCCTGTACAAGGAGGTTGGGGTAGGAGCAGCGACTGGAGCTGCTGACAGGAGCAGGCAGTCCCCATCTTTCAGGCCCTGGGCCCCGCTCCTTGTGGGACGGCGATGACACAGCTCCCAGGGCCTTTACACAGACCCCCAGGCTCAGCACCGTCCCACACAACTTCCTGTGCTGATGGGGCCCCTGAAAACTGAAATGTGGCCAGTGTGATACCGACTGAGGTTTTAATTTAATTTAATAGACGTTTAAATGGCTACACGTAGTGGCTGCATAGGACAGCACAGTAATCCAGTGCTTCTCCCTACAGTTGGGGGCCTGACGAGGGCTCCCCCATGTCACATGGTCCACTTGGAAAGCCACAGCTGGCCAAGAACTCGGGCCTCCTCCTTTCTTCCCGGGTGACTGCCTTTGCTGTGTCCCACTGATGTCCAGGGTGGTCATTTAAGAGACAGTTGTTGAGCACCCAGCACTGACACGTCATGGGTGTCCCATCCTGCCACTCATAATATAGTGGGGCCGACACCGGGAGCACAGGTGACCCCACAAACAGTGCGGGTCCTGGGCATGCAAAGGAGTAGAAGGAACGCAGGAGACAGGGTACCGGTCTGTGTGGGTGTCTGGGGCGGGGACCAGGGAAGGCTCCTGGGTGGTGACATTTGAGCAGGGCCTGGATGGAGGAGACAAAAAGAGGGCACCTCGGGTCCTTTTCCCCTCCCTTCTGAAGCGCCCCCCCCCCCCATACGTAGGAGCTGAAACAGAACCTATTAAATCTGGGAATCACCAACCAGGCTACACCCTTAGGAGGCGGAGAGGGTGCCCTTAAGTCTCCTGCTGCCCCAGGCCTGACTCTAGCAGCCCAGAGGCTGCCCCGTCACCTGTCCCTGGAGTCCCAGCCCCAGAGAGCTGAATGGCCCACATTGATATGAAACCTCCGGGGCCTAGCGGTCACCCCAGAGAGACTGGCCAGGCTCCACAAACACGGCCTCTTTTTCCAGGAGAGAGCAGAGGCCGCCAAGGGGAGGTCTGGCCAAGTTCCACCAAATTCCCAGAGCTCCTCAGAAGAGCTGGCTGCCCTTGCCCCCCACCACGGGCGACCACAAAACAGGAACCCTGTGACAGGGCAGGCTTTCCATTGCGTCAGCAGAGGCAGGGGCATTCCCACAGCAGAGCCCCAACCTCACATGCTCCCCCACTTCCCTGCACGGACTCCGGCCTACAGCTCGGCAGCAGCTACTCCTGGACGTCTTCTGTGGCTCCCACAGCCTGGGACAAGATCTGTGCTCCCCAGCGGGCTTTCAGCACTGGCTCCACTTCCCCCACTCGCCTCCACCAAGTCATCTGGAGGGACATCCTCCCTTCTCCTGAAGTGCCACACCTCTCCTGGTTCCCCGCCTTTGCACCTACAGGTCCTCCCACCCAAATCCTACCCATCTCCAAAACCAAGTTCCCCCTGTGGGCTCTTGGGCTCGCGTCCTCAGCTCACTTCTCTCCTAAATCTCCGTCCTTCAAGGCCAAAGTTGTCCAGAGGAACTTTCTGCCAGGGGAAACATGCTCTAATCTGAGCTGCCCAGTCTGACAGCCACCAGCCACATGTGGCTGCTGAACATTTGAGATGTGGCAAGTGACTACCATCCTGACTGCCGAGTTCCAAGTGCAGCTCCCTCTGAGGCCTGGAAGAGTAGGCCACTCCGGCCCCAAGGTCACCATTGCCCCCTCCTCTTTCTGCAGCTCTTAGGGTGTGGAGCCTGGGCCTCTGCTCATTCAGTTCTCCTTGCCCTGCTGCACCAATATTCCCACTGAGTCCTCAGACTCGGTTCCTGCCTCTTGTCCCCCCGACCCCCGAAGCGCGCGCGCGTGCGCGCACACACACACACACACACACACACGCACACTCTCTAGCATAAGATGAGTAGTTGGACTCTGGAGTGCAGTCTTCCCTTTTACAGATGAGAACACAGCAACGTTCTCAGTACAGAGATGAGAACAGAGGCTCCCAAAGAGGAAGTGACTTGCCAAAGGTCACACACTAATTTGACACCAGATCACAGACACGATCACTTGAGGGCTAGGCCCCAACAGCCATGTTTCCACCAAGAGTGTGGGAATTATCTGGGCAAACTTTGTAAAACCAAAGCCCAAAGCCTTACCCCGGAACTACCAATCTGCAAATGTGACTGGGAGCCTTGGCCTCCTGGGATGTGGGTGTCCTGGCTAAAGCCCCTAATTCAACACACATGCAGCACGAAGTACCCACCACTGCCCCAGACTGGGCACTCAGAAGGCCTGGCCTGGCCCCACGGTGGGTGGGGGCAGTGGGAGAACCCAGCAGAGTTGTGGGGGCTTGGAGAGGCCCCTGCAGCTAGCTCCAAGCTTGAGTGGGTGCCATGGCTGGGGCTATTGAGAGGGAGGTGAGGGCCTACTTCCTGAACCTGCTCAGGCAGGAGGATAGCAGAGTGCCCGGCAGGCCCAGCCCAATGCTCTGGGCGGCAGAGGTCAGCCAGTTTTGAAGGGCACACAGGACAAATCAGACAGACTCTGGGGAACAAGAGTGCTGTGGGCATCCCCAGCGGAAGGGGGGGGGGTGGAATCCTGACTCCAGGGAACAGCACAGTGAGCAGGAACCTTGAACACTCCCCCTACCACACTCGAGCCTGGAAAGCTGGGAGTGTCCCCAAAGGTCCCCTCATCCCTCAAGCTCCACTGGATGGGCCTTGAAGGCCCACTTTCCGGTGTGCTGGGACCCCTGGCCAGGAGCCACCCCCAGTCAGACCTCCCCTCCAGTCAGCTCAGGGGCATGGAGAGCTAGAAGCTGCAGTGAGCCTGATGCTGGGCAGAGGTGGGCACCTCAGGACACAAGGACAAGGCCAGAGCAAGTGACCTCACCTGAGGGTCGGAGCAGGAAACTGAAGCAAAGCACAATGAAACCTTATCTAAGTCTCAAGTTCAAAATGGTAGACTGGGAAGTGGGATTTATAGTGCACCGCGGGGACCTTAGCTTCATGCACACTGCGCTGCGTGTGACCTTGGGCAGG
>NW_006284436.1:353164-354677 GCF_000327345.1 Myotis davidii
GAATGCCCTTCCCCCACCCAGGCCAGGGCTGCCTGTCCTTCCCTGGCTGCGGTGAGTGGTCAGGCGCTCCCTGGGGAGCTGGAAGTGAATTGGGGAAGGGGCCTTGTTTTTCCCTGAGCAGGCTCCCTCGTGGGCTGCTGCTTCTCTGCCGGCCCCGGAGACTTTGCTCCCGCAGCTGCGGCTTCTGGGGAGCGTGGCACAGTCACGGCCCATGGCATGAGGGGCAGCACGCCCTGGCAGGGTGGGAGCAAATGTCCCCAAATTCTCCTACCCCAGGGCTGGGGCCCGTGCACCTTCTCTAGGGAGGTGCTAGCGAACCTGGCCACAGGCCCACTGACAGTCCTTCCCCGCAGGGAAGAGCCAGTCTCTCCCTCAGGACCGTGTTGATCAGGTAAACACCTCCCTCGCCCGGAGCCTCGCTCCCTCTCCTTCCAGCACTGCCAGCTCAGAACTCTCTGTTCCCGGACCTGGAGCTGAGCTGGCTCTTCTGCCCGATCGATGGGTGAGTTCACAAAGCCTGACGCCTACCAGGCACCACAACAGTCCTGAGGGAGGTCTGAGGCTGCTCCTGGGACGGCTGCCTACCCTTGCCCCCTGGCTGACCTCAGCTGGGTGGCGGAGCCCTGGCAGAGGAGTCGGAGAGCTGGAGCTCATGCCACTTCCTGGGTGACCTTGGGCAAAACAGAGCCTCAGCTTTCTCCTGGGCTAAATGGGAGCAGCTGGCTTATCCATATCCCCTCACTGGGAGGCTGTCAAAATAAAGTGCTAAGAAAATGGAAGGCGCCTTTATCAAACGGACTCACCCTGCACGGCCACACCTGTGGGCTCTTGGATTAGTGCCCTCAGCTCACTTCTGTCCTAAATCTCCATCCTTCTAATCAGAGCAAAAGTACAACAAAAAAAGGTTCAGAGGAACTTTCTGCCACAGTGGAACATGCTCTAATCTGAGCCCTAGTGTGACAGCCACCAGCCACGTGCGGCTGCTGAACATCTGAGATGTGGCGAGTGACGACCATCCTGGCTGCAGAGTTCCAGGTGCAGCTCTCTCATCCTTCCTCTGAGGCGTGACCCAGGAAGAGCCACCAGGAAGCTCCCAGGCGGGACTCGGGCTGACCATCAGTGGGAGCGCCTCTCAGGCTGACTGGCCGACACCAGACTGGGGGCTCATCTCAGAGAGCCCAGGGACTAAGCATGGCCCGGCTCTTAGTTCTCAGCCAATACCCACTTCAATCCAGAAGTGCTCTTTCGATCCCTCCAGCACCTCCCACTCCAATAGGGCAAACAGCCCTGGACCAGCCGTCCCCTCATTCCGGCACTCAGCAGTCATTGGGCATCCACCGCTTGCCGGGCACTGTGATTGGCACTGGGGGAGACAGTGACGAGTAACACATGGCCCCTGCCTTCATGGAGCTCACAGTCAAGGCCCTGCTCCAGTCCCAGTGATAACTGGCTTCCTCCATCCCCTACTGGGTGGTTGACCTCAGACCCATCAGTTTCCCATTTGAAAAGGGGG
>NW_006284436.1:354822-356255 GCF_000327345.1 Myotis davidii
GGGGGTGGGGGGGGGGGAAGGCAAGTCCTAAGTCTCATCACAGACTGTGGTGAGAACTAAGAGGCAAGAAGAGATAGGTGAAGGGGCATTAGGAACCAAGTATCAAACTCAGTGCCGGCTGCTGCTTCCGGTAGAGACCCAGATTCTCACCAAAGCATTGCTGTTCGGTGGTTTCTCACTAAGGAAGTTCAGGGTAAAAATAGCTCAGGAGGGGACTCGAATCCAACTAGTTCGGGGGTAGTCACTGCCTGGCTACTAAATAAGAAAAGGGAAGAGGTGTATTAGTAGCCACACGGATCTCAAGACTCACTGTCCCCCCTCCCTCCTAAAGCCCCCAACACACAGTGGGACAGGGCCTTTGGCCCTGTATTGAATGGGAGAGGGGTTTCACGTGCAGAGCCCCAGAACTGGAGGGGGGCTTAAGTCCCCATACACCACCTGGGTCACCCTGATTTCAGGATAGTACCACCTTGCCCTCTCCCGCACTTCCCAGCCAGATTTCTGGCCCACTGTAGCCCACTCTCAAGGATGGGCCTTTAAGAAGCACTCTGGCACCAACTGCTTACCAGCTGCCCCACAGAACCTGCCTGCTGAAGAAGGCACAGCCATGCCCAGTGCCCATCTGGCAGTTTGGCCTAATAGTCAAGGGCAGGGGACCCAGGCCCCCACCCTGAGAATGAAAGTCTCCTGAAGCCCATCTAAGGAGTGCCATCTACCTGCACTGGTGCAAAAGGTTAGGGCAGGGAAAGTCAGATCCCTGCCCTCTTCTGGTCTCACCCAACCTGGTTTCCAGTTGGATCCAGGAACTGGGACCTAACTAGCGCCATGGGTAACAAGGCTTGTAAGATCCCAACACCAAAACCTCCTTTTAGCCCCAGGGCAGTGATCTGAGAAACCTACTCTAAGGTCTTAAAGATCTTTACAGGCTGATGTCAGGCACCCCAGAAAGGCCCCTTCCTGCTCTCCAGTGCAAACCTGTCTCTCGCCTCCTCCAGCCTACCTCCCTAGCAAACACTTGTCAGAAGTCTGGTTTGCACCTACCTCCACCCCTACCCCCAACCCCAAGAGAGCCCTGTGGAAACGGTAGCATCACCAACCACGGTGGGGGGCTCTGGAGGCTTTCAGCATTAGGGCCGCAGCGCCCTGACAAAGGAGCAGCTTGAAGTTAAGGACCCTTGGCCGCTGCCTCCGCGGAAGGCTTCCTGGCCATTCTTTTTTTTTGCAATAGGAGCCTATTGAGGACTGAGCCTTGTAAAATGTCTGCTGGAGAGCCAACACTTCACCTTTGGGGAGCGGGTGTGGGGGAGCCCCTGGCCCCGGGGAGAAATGAGGACCCCTTCTGTGGGCGCAGAACGGCCCGGTACACGCCGGTGCCACTCTCGCGGCCAAGCCTCGGGCTGACACCATGCAGCACACGGCGCTACCCACAATGC
>NW_006284436.1:357282-362378 GCF_000327345.1 Myotis davidii
GGCCCAGCGGAGGGGAGGAGGCGGGCACGACTGGGCGATCCGGATTGCGATGTCGACTTAAAGGATTTTCGGGACGGGTTGGGGAGGAGGAGGCAGGCAGCATGGCATCTTCCCAGGCACAGGGGCCCCTGCCACCCTGGGGTTCCCCGAGTGTGAAGCCCGGGGCTGGATGAGCGGGCGCACGTACACTCGAGTTCCTCGACTTCGGGGAGTTCCTGTGCCCTGCAGCCAGCGGCGAAAGGGAAGCCGGGGGCCGCAGCTGCCTGAGGCCCCGCCCTTCCCCGGGAGCTACTGCCTTCCTGACTTTGCATCCTGTGGTGGCCGTGGCCTCTTCCTTCCAGCCTGTCAGTCGCAGGAGCTCCTGGCACTGAGCTGAGCTTAGCCCAGGTGTACCCCTCCGCACCGCAGACACCCCTGGAAGCCCACCCGCTGCCCTACCCCAAAGGGCTCTCCGCCCCTCCCTCTTTGGTGGGCACTTCCCAGCACTATCATCCCCTAGGCCCCGGGGAGAAGCTATTTTATAGCCCTCTCCCCCGGCCCCGCCCACCCGCCAGTGAAAGTTTCTTGAATGGTGACCTAACTGCCCCAAACAATTAGGAAGGTAAGCGGGGCGCCATCATTCATCAGTAAAGGTAGCCAGAGCCCTCCTTAAAATCTCTCTGTTGGAGTGCCCCGACTGCTCTCCCCGCCATCTCAGGAAATTGATCAGGTTCACCAGCCTTTGCCATTGCTTCTCTGACTTCGTTCTGGGATTAGCCCCCCCACCCCCACCCCTTTCAGTCTGAGCCTCTGGCTGCCCCCTAAAGCTTCCGGTGGGTCCCACTGACCACCCTGGAAGTGGAGGAGACAAATCACTTACCCAAACATTATTTCTTGCTCCTCGTTTGACATAAATGGTTAGCAGGCTCTAATCCCACCCACTGATACTTGAAACACCTCTTTGGGGGTTGGCATTTGTCATGGGGGTTTCCCCTGAGAGAGATGGTTAAATGGACTAATTCAGACTTTGTAACACTGCCTTTTGGACAAGAGCTAGCTCCCTACAGGAGAGATTAATTGGCGTCCCCTTCCTGGGGGCCAAGCTCAGGACCTCCAGGGGAAAAAGACTAACTTCTCTGGCCAGCACAGATCCCACCTTTGCTCATCTCACCTCTAAGGACTTCCCGCATCGTGGGTTAGAAAGGCTTCCTTGCGGACAATCCTTTATTTGCTGAGACATTCATTAGGGTCCTGCCCATCCCAAGCAGCCCCCCCGGGGTTTGGGGTCCCAGAGGGAAAAGCCCTGTGGGCAGCGAGAACTCTCCTCTTTCTTTGGTTGGCCCAGTGCCCATTGCAGACCCTCAGGACAACATACTTCAAAGCCCAGTGCTCGGCCGAGACACCCAGAAACAGACGGGCGTGACAATGTGGCCCGCTTTCAGAAGCAACACTGAGATGGGTGTCTCGGTCCCGGTTTCTAACATTTGGTTTCAACCTCATGTCAGGGTTGCACACAGAATCCAAACAGCCAAGACCTAAGCAAGTAGGTCACTTTCCGCCTGGAACCGCCCTCCCTAGAAGTTCTGAGCCTCCAAGGACCCGAGGTTTGGAACTCGCAGGGCCGTCCTTCAAATACCCAGGATGTGTTGGTGCTATGCGGCCAGCCCCAGGCACTTAGTGCAGAAAGCCGCTCCTATAGGTTGAGCTACAATTGGTTCCTGGAATTGAGCAGAGGTTTATACCAGAGGGACACACCTGGAGGCACTGCCTGGGAAACAGCTGGCCCCACCAGTCCCCCTCCCCCACCTTCCAGGGACCCACTCAGGGAAAAGCCCTAGGGTGGTGTAGAGGAGCATCGATATGCTAATATTTAAGCTTCTCTGGCCTGGGACTTACAAGTTTTGTACTTTCTCCAGGTAAGAACCCCCCTCCCCCAAGTAATTAGGAAAACAAAATATTTTCAAGCTTGCATTCACCAGCCAAAGCTAGGGTTTTCACATGCTAATTTCAAGGTTGGCTCAGGGCCCCACTCAGGCACCTCTCCTGCCCAGTTGGTAGCAAGCTCTCCTCAATACCACACTTCCCAGCCTAAGGAAATCCGGGTACTCCCACCAGTTCCTGCTTCAGAAAGGCTTCTCCCTACTAACTTCACATTCCAACTGCACTTGTCTAACTTTCAAAGGTTTGCTCAAAAGCTGGGGCCCACAGTGGGCCGTCCCACCCCCTGGGCGCCTGCCTTGATAAGGATCTACAGGAAAGGGGCGCAGACAAAGGAGCTCCACCTCCGTGCTCAGTCGCTCTGTGAGCTCTCTGAGTGACCTCAGCGAGGGGGGCCCAGCCCGGGGAATGACTTGGGAGGCAGAAGAAAGGAAGAAAAAAGGGAGAGCTGCGCCCCGGGGCCCTGGCTCCTTGATGAATGCCCCAGAGCGCTGGAGAAGCCTGACTCGGGGATCAATAGCGGGTGGCTTTTCTTGCGCGTGTTTGAACTCCTCCTGCTGTGAGCCCTGTCGAGGAGGGGCAGCCAATAAATCACAGCTCTGCAGCCAGGAAGGGAGGAGGGCGGAGGGAGGATGCTGCCCCAGCTGGGTTAGCCTGTCACGTGGAACCCACCTCCGCAGGACCCACCAGGCCCTGGAGGGAGGGGACTGCTCTGGTTGGGTCTGGGCTGTGGGAGAAGCCCCCTCTAGGATGCCAGCTCACCTACAGAGGGATGGGGCTCCCAGACCCTGAACCAGCTGTGCAGGCCAGTAAGGAGAAAAAGGGTAAAGCCACCTAGGATGTAGGTCACCCTGGGGTGGAAAGTGGCTCAGGGCTGGGCCGCCCCAGTGCAGAGCTTGGCGTGGTGGGAGGCCTAGGGGCACACAAAAGCCAAGCTCCCTCCCCTGAGACTGCAGACCCAGAGGTGGCCCTTGGGGCAGTCGGCCTTCCTGGTTCAGGCCTTGCTCATTCTGTCTCAACAAGGATCCCAAGGACTCAGAGATGTCACCCGTGCAGGCTCAAGCACTCACAGGGAGAGGGAGGTAGACAGGAAGGCCCTGGGCAGGTCTGTGGGTGAGTATGACAGGCATGAGCTCAGGTCCTGGGCCATCCACCTTCAGACAACTGGTCCTTTTCAAAATGCATGGCAGGGAGCACAGGGCAGGAGTGGATAAAAGGACACACACAGGCCCCGACAAGCTTTTCTGGGGCTTCTGTCCTCTCACCTCTAAGGGGACCGGGCACAAACTCCTGTGTCTTTTGATAATGCTGTTCCCTCTGCCCTTTTCCTTCCACCGCCCTGGTCAACCTCCTCAATTCTGCCTGTCCAGGCACAGTTGAGGTTCAGCTCCTGGCCAAGGCAGGTGTCCCCCCAGGCCTCAGAACCCTGCCCACACACCGGGACAGCAGGGGGGCACACTCCTACTTGGGACACAGAGCTGGGCCCGAAGCCGGACCCAGGCCTCTGCTCTGTCCGGAATAACAGAACCCACGGCGACAGAGTGCTTGCTGGTTGCCAGGCTCGGGTCCAGGCGCTTTCCCAGTATCAACAGGCCGTCCTCACCGACAAGCCTCTCTGATAAGGTGTGATTATTGTTTCTACCCTGGAGACAACATCGAGGCACAGAGAGGTTTAGACCACCCGCCGCAGGATTTACGCTACCCAGCAATCGGAATGCAAGTGCACCGGTAACCATCGCACGCCATTTCCAAGGTGGGCTCCACGGCCCAGAGCAGAGAGGCCGACAGCCACACAGGGCTGTGCTGACAGGGGTGCCCCTGACTCCTTTTACATCCTTTCCAGCACACATCGCATGTCCTGAAAAAATTCCTTTCCTTGTGCTTCTTTTGTGTTTAGCAACCATTTGGGGGTGGCTGGGACGCCACCTGAGGTGGGCTGGGGGACAACGTAGAGGAGACCCTCCTGGGTCCGACTCGCCACTGCACCCCTCCCCTGACCTGGATTGACCCACTACCAGGCCCTCATCCTAAGCTCAGCCTGCATTCCCGAAGTCTGCATTTGGCTTCTGCCCAAATCTTATCATTTCATTAAGAAAACAGAACTCACCCCTGCCCCACACCTCTGAGAAGCCCTACAATTGCGAGGTGAGTGGGGGCCCAGGAAAGCCTCCTGCCAGGTCAAAGGAGAGAGGACGGGGGAGGGAACCCAGGAACCAGGTACAAGATGGCCAGAGGTGGCCTCACTCTTCAAGAGCTGCCGCCTCTCTACGTGCTCAGCTGGGAAGGTGGCCACCCCCAAGGCTGTCTGCCCGTGCCACTGGGGTGCCCGCAGCCCCTCAACCACCCAGGTGTCATGTGGGCAGAGAAGCCAGCAAACGGGCTAGAGTGGATCAGGAAGGAACTGTCCATGTCCCCTGTGAACGAGCTGTGGAGGGAAGGGACGGGCCTGGGTTTGGAGGCCAGGACTCAGGAAACAAGTGCTGACCAGCTGGTGCCCTGGACAAGCCCTCAGGCTTCCCGGGGCTCTGCCTCCTCATCTGTAACATGGAAGTGAGGACACCTAACAGCAGGTCCTAGGGAGGACGAAAGGAGGTGACAGTGATGACTCTCCAGCGATTGGGAGCATGCTGTTGTGGGTGGAACTGTGTCCCCCAAAGATGTTGAAGTCCTGTGACCGTGACATTATTTGGAAATAGGATGAGGCCATTGGAGTGGCCCTTGATCCCATATGACTGGTGGACTTATAAAAAGCAGAAACTTGGAGAGAGAGAGAGAGAGAGAGAGAGAGAGAGAGAGTCATGCACACAGGGAGAATGTCGCGTGAGGAGCCACATTTCAGGGACAGCAGAAGCTAGAAAAGGGGCCTGAAACAGACCCTTCCTACAGCCGTCAGAGGGGGCATGGCCAGGCCAATACCACACCTTGATCTTGGACGTCTGGCCCCCAGAACTGTGTGACGTATGTTTCTGTGGTTTAAGGTCTCTGAGTCTTTGTCACGGCAGCCCCAGCAATGAATACCCACGGTGACGCTGTGACACGGAAGTTGCAGAACATCATTCTCGGCTCCTATCCCTTCCTCCAGCGACTCCGGCTCGCTCAGTGCAAAACGCGAGTACTTATGGCCCACAAGACCCCGGTGACCTGGCACTCACCCCCCTGACCTGGTTTCCTCCCCCCAT
>NW_006284436.1:363195-365094 GCF_000327345.1 Myotis davidii
GGGCAGGGGATGGAGGGAGGGAGGATTTAAGGCCACACACGCAGTCTGACCCAGAGCTGAGTGCAGGCTCAGGCCACACTGGGGTCGAGTGGCTGCTGGAGCCCAGCATCTGACCCCACTGTGCCCCCAATCTTGCAGGGCCTGTTGTGTCCAGCACTTTCCCCTACAGGGCCTCTACTTGCTTTGGGGTGCTACGGTTGGTACGAGCAGAGGAAGGGTGGTTGAGAAGCACGCCAAAGCACCTCAGTATGTTCTGGGCAGCAGTAGATAGAAGCTGTACAAACGTCCCAAGCCCATTACAGCTCATCAGGAGCCCGACATCACCAGGGGCACTCCCCTCCCTCCTCTCTTGACCGAGAGATGCCTGCTCGCTCTCAGCCTCTCGCTCCCAGCCCATGGCAGCCCAGGGATCCAGTGGCTTCCTCTACTCCCCAGTGTGGTCCCAGGTGTCCCCCACTCCCTGGGGCTTTGGACTTGAGCAGACAGGCCATGTAGGAATGTCTGTCTGGGGAAAATCCAAAGTGGCCGCCAGGGCAGGGCAAGGCGTGGGAGGCCTGATGTTGCAATCAGGATCTGCAGAGCTGAACTTGGCAGGTGGGAACAGCACACTCCTCTGCCTGACGCCAAGTGCCCAACTGAGATAGACTCTGCCTGGGAGAGAGACTTGGGGGCTTGCTATGTGACCAAGAGCAGGTCACTGCATCTCTCTGGGCTATAGCCACCCCCCCACCCCCCAGTGACGACATCTAGTGCAGGTGCTGGATCTCAATTGCTGCTGGGGGCACTGGTCTCCCCAAGTCTGGCTGAGAAAGCCCCAAGAAGTGTCACTACTGAGCTGACCACCACTGATTTCCTATAGAGACCAGAGCAGGCCAGACAAGATGCCTATAACGTATGTAGTCCTCTTAAGGCAAAGAAGCCAGTTCCAAAGTAGAGGGCACATTATGCTCCCATTCTTGTCCACTTACTGGCACCTGTAGGCGTATAATTTTTGGTGCACTATGAATTCCATAAGTGGCAGGGATTTTGTCTGTTTTGATCACTGCTATATCCTCGGTGGCTCTGGACCCAGGACATAGTAGGGACTCAACAAATATTTGTTGAATAATGGTTATTCACCAAGCTATCCCATGATAGTGGGATTTCAGCTGTTCTTTACTTTCTTTATAATTTTCTTAATTGTTTACAAGGAGTATGTGTTATTTTTGTGATTAGAAATAAACACCCCATGAAACCACTTTCATTTTCGAGTTAAGTGAATGCAAAGTTAAGACTTTCCCCCAAAAAGGTGCTGTGCACCATTTTCAGAAGCAATAACTCGAGACTCAAGCATAGAGCGACTCCGTGTAACCAAGTGTTCTTCAAGGCCCAGCCTGCAGATGGTCTGAGCATGACGTGGGCAATAGGCATCCTTTCCCTCTCCACAGGCACAATTCCATCCCAGCAGTCTCTTGTCTGGACCCCTGGAATAGCCTCCAAACAGTTTTCCTGGCCTCTGACCCCTAGGTTCCTCCTCTACCTGCTGAGCCTTTCTAAAAGACAAATCTGATCACGTCACTCCCTTGTTTAAAACCATCCATGGCTCCCCAGTACTCTCAGAATCAAGCTTCAAATTCAAGTTTGAGTTCCTTAGGCATTCAAGGCCCTGGAAGTCTCATGCATAGTTTCTGGAAGGGACCTTTTGCAACCCTCAACCTGGGTTGCTCCTGTCTGGGTGCCTCCAACAAGTTCCTTACAGGCATTTATAATCCCTGGTTTGCTCACCTTCACTGGAGGCAGGCTGTCCCTCCAAACCGACTGGCAATCATAGTTGAACAGGGTCTGGGTGCCAGCATGCAGCTGGGAAGGGAAACTGTCACAAATCCCAGGGTGGCAGGGAAGCTTTCCCCCCGCCATCCC
>NW_006284436.1:365154-365922 GCF_000327345.1 Myotis davidii
AATCTGGGGGCCTTTCCAAGGGGAGGAGGAGCCAGATACCCTTGATGAATTGAAAGGCAGGGCAAGCCATGGCCAGCATCGTGGACTGGGGCTCTTAAGAAGGAAAAAAATATCAGCCCTGGGATCTCAGCCCTTAGGATGCTATGGTTGGGGCCAAGCAGTACTGCCTCTTCACTGCCTCAGTTTCCCCATTTGGGATGCAGGCAGTATTCTGGGATGCATGGTAGAAAGCTGCAGCCCTGGGAACGCTGGTCCCCTCAGCAAGGGGAGCCCATGCCCCCCTCGGGCCCCAGACAGACCCGGGAGTGTGGTGTGTAATTGAATTTGGCCTAATTACCTAATTGCACTGAGGAACAGCCAGGACTGACAGAGACCTCGGGTGGTGGGAAGCAGGAGCCAAGAGGCAGTCCCCAGGTTGCCTAGGTAGGCTTTCAGGGAAGCAGTGCCAGGAACTAGCACCTTCCTGTCCCTTAAGCCCCAGGTGGCTTGGAACCCTGGTGTCACTGTTCCCATTCTAAAGGTGAGGTTCAGAGGGAAGCATGTTGCACAAGGGACACCATGTCAGAGACGTAGAGAGGAAATATGAACCCACATTCCTTCTGCACCTGGGGCCTTTGCACATGCTGTTCCCTCTGCCTGGAATGCCTTTCCCCAGCCTCCTTTCTGGGCATATTTTCTCCTTGCAGCCTTCCTGCTAAGGTCATTTCCTCAAGAAAGCCTTCTCTAAGCTCCCAGGCTCGTGCCCCTGACACCACCAACCCCCACCCC
>NW_006284436.1:366483-367852 GCF_000327345.1 Myotis davidii
GACTGGTGGACTTATAAAAAGCAGAAACTGGGAGAGAGAGAGAGAGAGAGAGAGAGAGAGAGAGTCATGCACACAGGGAGAATGTCGCGTGAGGAGCCACATTTCAGGGACAGCAGAAGCTAGAAAAGGGGCCTGAAACAGACCCTTCCTACAGCCGTCAGAGGGGGCATGGCCAGGCCAATACCACACCTTGATCTTGGACGTCTGGCCCCCAGAACTGTGTGACGTATGTTTCTGTGGTTTAAGGTCTCTGAGTCTTTGTCACGGCAGCCCCAGCAATGAATACCCACGGTGACGCTGTGACACGGAAGTTGCAGAACATCATTCTCGGCTCCTATCCCTTCCTCCAGCGACTCCGGCTCGCTCAGTGCAAAACGCGAGTACTTATGGCCCACAAGACCCCGGTGACCTGGCACTCACCCCCCTGACCTGGTTTCCTCCCCCCAGTTACTCTGCTCCCGCCTTGCTGTCCCTCTGGCTGCCGCTGCCCCAGATGCACCCTCAGGGGTTTGCCTGGGCAGCTCTTCTCCAGTCCCAGGCTCCTCCTGCCCGCTGCAGGCTTTTGCTAGGTGACCCCTTCTTGGGGAAGCCCTCCTCAGCCACACTGGCCCACCCTGCTGCAACTCGTCCCTGACTTGGCTCTCCCTGCATACTTGTGACTGGCGATGTGAATTACTCCTCTCGTTCCCTCTGTCTTCCTTCCAGAAGGCAAGCTCCCTGTCGACGGTGACTTTTGTCCCTTCTGTACAGATGATTTCGACAGCACCTGGAATGTGCCAGGCAGATGTGTGCTATTTGCTGCCTGAATGAGTGAGGGGGTCAGGAACGAATGAGTGAGCAGCAGGGTCTGTGAGCCCGGCCTCCCCTGCCCGCCCAGGTCCCCAGCCCGCTGTGTGGCAGAACATGGCTGTTTCTCAGTGGAGGCAGCCTGCTCAGACAGGAAGCTCAGGCCGGCTAACAAAGGGGCTGCCGGAGGTGGTGGGAGCGCAACACCCAGGCCTCTAATGAATCTTTCCCCATTGATTTCTGGAGTCGCCTTTGAAGGCCAGGGACAGCGAGGCAGCTCGAATGTCCATGCCTCAGCAGTCCTGGGCTTTTATTGCTTCTCCCAGGACTCAGCTTTGACAGGGGCTTCCGGATGGCCCCGGGGTTGGACTGACATAAGCTCCCTGCTGTTGGAAAGGCAATTTCCTTTCCTGTTGAAGCTGTCTGTTTGTCTGTCTCACTGCCTGGCTGCGCAGCACACCTCCCGTCTGGGCTGGGGCAGCAGGATTCCACTCCTGGTTCTCCCCAGACAAAGGCTCGTGCAGGCCCAGGAGGATGGCGTCCACTTTGCAGAGGGAGAAACCGGGCTCAGCAGGGAGCGGGG
>NW_006284436.1:370582-380425 GCF_000327345.1 Myotis davidii
AATGATTACATCATCAGGAATCCGTCACCACCCGGTGCACTCCCCTCCCTCCTCTCCCGACAGTGCTGAGTGAGCTCCCAGGCTCCTGGTCCCCTCCACCTGCCTTTGCAGAACCCATCAAGGATTACATCACGGGCGAAGGGCACTTAGTCCAAGTCTGGAGCTCCTGGAGGACAAAGGCTACAGCCGCCTTGCGCACACTGCCCAGCACCCAGCACAGGCCTAGGGCACCGGGGTGCTCACACCTGTTTGCTGAATGAGCGGCTGAATAACCTGTGCCTTCCGGGCCTTTTCCAGACACAGTCAATTGGTTTTCTGCTACCTCTGGCCCGAGTCTTGGGGGTGAGGGTCCCATCTACAAGAAGTACTGCACCTGGGGCTCTGCCAGGAGTCCCTCAGTGTCAGGGGAGCTAGAGTGATGCTGCAGGGCAGACGCACCGCCCCAGAGTGGATGGACAGGAGATCCACTCTGAGGCCCTGAGCTGGGGCTGCAAATACAAGATCCCACTGTTGGGGGGTAAAGGGACAGGCCCAGGGTCACTCAGCTTGCCAAGAGCCAGAGCTGGAAGCCAGGCCTGGCCAAATCTGGGACCTGGCCTCACTGCGCCTCAGTGCGCTGTGAGTGAAGGAACAAGGCTAACTTACAGAAGGTCAAGTACTTTAATCCAAAGAAAACCATGTGAATGGTGGGATTTCAGGGCTCATGAGATAAGGCAGGACAGAGGCAGTTTCCCATTGGGCTAATTCACAAGGCAGCTCTGCTCCCAGAATGCATTATGCCTCCATTCATCCAGGACTCGGGTTTGTCAAGTCTCTGGCCTCCTGCCTCCTTTTGGGAGGTGGTCTGACCTGGCACCCAAGTGTGTGGGTCTGGAGCAGGACTGCCTGGGTTTAATTCTAGCCCTGCCACTTGCTGGCTGTGTGGCCTTAAGCGAGTAATTAACCTCTCTGAGTAACAGTTTTTTCTTAATATCTTTGTAAAGATGGACCAGGTTAAGGACTCAATACAAGTTAGCTTCTTAAATGATTAGGTGTAGTAGTAGAATAATGGGAGTAAGAGAAGTTCAGCATGGCAGTATTAATAATGGTAGCATTAGAGTAACCGTAGCGGTCCTGGGAGTACCAGTACTAGTAGTATTGGGAAGAGTATTCGTGGTGTTTTATAATGCCAGCCCCATCCCGGTACAATGAGACACTGGGATGACTACCCGCTCTCTCTGTGCCAATCTCCTCTCAGAAAAGGTAGGGGGTTGGGCCAGGTGATGCTGAAAGGCCCCCTGCACTCTGACCTCCACACCAGAGAGTAATAGATGCAATAAGAACAATACCACTATCGATACTTATTACTTATGCTTATCATAGGCCTGGTGTTCTCCCAAAGGCACTGTCCTCCTGCTCCCCTTCCTCTCCAGCACAGAGCATCCTCCTCCCCAACCCAGCCTTCTTCCTCTCACAGCTGATTTTTTTTGGTGGGATGTATTCTCTACCTAATGGTTTCACCTCAGCGACTGGATGTGGCAAATGGATACCGAGTTTTCACACCATGCAGGGCATAGATTCCCTCACATCACCCCATGTAATCCTCAACACCAACAACCCTGGGAGGGAGGTATGGTTAGCCCCATTTCCTGGCACAGCTAAAGCTCAGAGAGGTGGTGTCCGTGACCTACAGCCACACAGCATGAAAGCAGGGGAGCAGCATGCAAGCCCAGTGTGGCCGACCTCCATGGCCGGACACTTGCCATGCAGGAGCTTTCTACACCTGAACGGGTCCTGCCCTCCCCACCCCAGCCCCACTCAGGTGCTCCTCAGCCCAGTTCTCCCCTGCCGAGAGGGCATGAGGTCCTTGTGTATTCAAGGAAGATGACACAGTCCATGGGCTCTACAGACGGACCCCTCCTCCTCCCATTGGCACGGCCCACCTGCCTCTGCTTTGGTCCTCAAGGCTGAAGTCCCTGCTTCCATGGCCACCTGAGAGCCAGCGGCAGTCACATCTGGACTGGTCAGCGCTGGGTCTCAAACAAGAGGTGGTCAGTGATGTAAAAAACCTCTGGAGTTTTCTTGCCGAACTGGAAGCCCTGCTAGTTCTGGGCATGTGTCTCCTGTGGTCTCAGGTGGTCCCCTGCACAGAGGCTGCCCTGCTGGGGGCGCTGGATCCCCCAGAGCCAGCCAGGGCCTTCCTCCTGGATGCCACCGCTCCTGGGTCAGCTCCTGGCTGTGAGCACGTGGGGGTCTGTGACACTGAGCTGAAGCAGCCTTTTCTGCACAAGGAGAGACCCCGGACCCCAGAGCCCAGCCTTGATGGACCAGGACGAGAGTGCCTTGTAGGAAACAGACCCTCACCTGCAAGGCCACCTCCACCCACTTCCTCTCTCTCATGAGGGGCAATGCCTGTCCTCCTCTCTTCTTGTTTCTTCTCTCTCACAGTTCTCTCTCCATTTGGGGCGGGAGGAGAACCAGATGCAGAAGCCCTGTCCCCCGGGGGTGGCACACCAGTCTTCCCCCGGAGACCACCCAAGAGCCTCACTTCCACAGCAGCTCACAGCCAAGCAGCCGGCGATCTGGCCACACTTCCCTGCACTCGGCTTCCCCCCGGAGCACCACAGCACACCCATTTCCTGCCTGCTGTCTGCACGGGGAGGGCGTGCTCCCATCTTCTCTCTCCCAAGCTCCATCTCCCAGACCTGAGCCCTTCACACAGGGGCCCCTGCCGCCCAGCCTCCAGCCTCCGGGCAGACGCTTAATTGGGAGGAAGTGATTCTAAACATCTGGGGTGCACATCTGAGAGTGGGCCCAAGACCACACGGAGCCTGGAGGAAATGGCAATACAGGCAATTATGTCACTTCCTCAGCTGAGGGTGCTCAGGAAGGGGCAGCACCAAACGGCAGCAGGCATTTCGGGGGCACAGTCCAGGCCTGGGCTGGGCCAGATCGGGGGCATCTGTGGACAGTGAGCCTGGGCCCCGGGCAGAGGATGCAGGGGACTCCAGGCAGAGCTGAGCTGCAGTCCCCAGAGGAAAGGGGAGACAAAGGCAATGAAGGCAAGAGAAGGAAAGAGAGGGAGGGATAGAGGGGGAGAAGAAGGGGGCAGGAGAGGGAGAGAGCGAGCGAGGGGAGGGAGGAGGGAAACAAGGAGCGGGAGGGGAAGTGAGGGAAGGGCTGAGGCAGAGGACTATTTTGCTCAGCTTACAGGGGCCTCGGGCTTCCAGGACACTGAGCTGCCGGGCAGCCAACCCATCAGGAGGCGGAGAGACCCTGCCCTGGCCCTGCTGAGACCCCGGGCATGGCCGTCACTTTCTGAGCTTCTGTTTCCCTGTCTGGAAAGACCGAGAGATGCCTGCTCGCTCCCAGCCTCTCGCTCCCAGCCCATGGCAGCCCAGGGATCCAGTGGCTTCCTCTACTCCCCAGTGTGGTCCCAGGTGTCCCCCACTCCCTGGGGCTTTGGAATTGAGCAGTTCTCTCTCCATTTGGGGCGGGAGGAGAACCAGATGCAGAAGCCCTGTCCCCCGGGGGTGGCACACCAGTCTTCCCCCGGAGACCACCCAAGAGCCTCACTTCCACAGCAGCTCACAGCCAAGCAGCCGGCGATCTGGCCACACTTCCCTGCACTCGGCTTCCCCCCGGAGCACCACAGCACACCCATTTCCTGCCTGCTGTCTGCACGGGGAGGGCGTGCTCCCATCTTCTCTCTCCCAAGCTCCATCTCCCAGACCTGAGCCCTTCACACAGGGGCCCCTGCCGCCCAGCCTCCAGCCTCCGGGCAGACGCTTAATTGGGAGGAAGTGATTCTAAACATCTGGGGTGCACATCTGAGAGTGGGCCCAAGACCACACGGAGCCTGGAGGAAATGGCAATACAGGCAATTATGTCACTTCCTCAGCTGAGGGTGCTCAGGAAGGGGCAGCACCAAACGGCAGCAGGCATTTCGGGGGCACAGTCCAGGCCTGGGCTGGGCCAGATCGGGGGCATCTGTGGACAGTGAGCCTGGGCCCCGGGCAGAGGATGCAGGGGACTCCAGGCAGAGCTGAGCTGCAGTCCCCAGAGGAAAGGGGAGACAAAGGCAATGAAGGCAAGAGAAGGAAAGAGAGGGAGGGATAGAGGGGGAGAAGAAGGGGGCAGGAGAGGGAGAGAGCGAGCGAGGGGAGGGAGGAGGGAAACAAGGAGCGGGAGGGGAAGTGAGGGAAGGGCTGAGGCAGAGGACTATTTTGCTCAGCTTACAGGGGCCTCGGGCTTCCAGGACACTGAGCTGCCGGGCAGCCAACCCATCAGGAGGCGGAGAGACCCTGCCCTGGCCCTGCTGAGACCCCGGGCATGGCCGTCACTTTCTGAGCTTCTGTTTCCCTGTCTGGAAAGGGGGCCAGAGCTCTCCCTGTGGGGGAGTCAGGGGTTCGGTGGACCGGGGCTATCCCTGCCCTGACCCTCAGTTTTCCAACCCTTCGGGGCTGGGAGCTTACTGCTGGGAGTGGCTGGCCCAGGAGGTTCCCCTCTTCTTCAGCCCCCCCTTTGCTCATGTGGGTCTGTGACTTTATGCCTTCCCTAAGCACACCCAGGTCTGTGAGCTCCTGGAGGGTTCCCTAAGTGCCAATCACTGTCAGCATATAAATGAGGGCCCATGCCGCACTGTGGAAGGGTGAAGTCGTTTATCCTTTGCACCGAGCTTCGCTGGCGTTATAATTATGTGCCTGTTTCAAAGGCAGACTCCTAATCCCCTGCCCCCCGCCCCCAGTAATTCCTGTTTCCTGCTGTAGACAATGGTGCTCTTCATCCCGAACAGGTGAAACTGGGTCCTTTGGAATGATCTGCAGGAGCCCAGCCCCAGGCACAGGCTCCCACCTGGCCAGCCCCAACAAGCCAGGAAATGCGCCTGGGAATATACGGAAGCCACTGATAACAAATAGCTCCTCAAGGAAAGCCATTGGCCAACCTGCCCGAGCTCTGGGGTCTGCTCCTCTCTGGGCCCAGGAATAGCAAGGGCAGACTCGGCCTAGGTGGCCATGCTTCCTTCCAGCCACCTGCCTGGCCACCACCCTGTCCCCAGTGAGGAGAATTACCACCGTGCAGGGCTTCCACTGCAAAACACAAACACCTGGTTGCCTGGGCAGCACCTTGCCAGGGTGATGTGATCCAGATGGTCCCTGGAGAGGCAGATGGGTTGCCACGGAAACAGAATCCCTGCCTCTCCAGCCAGGAGACTGGGATTTTAGATGGGCTGGACCCCAAGCTTAGAGAAGTGAAGTGATTTGCATAAAGCCACACAGCAAGTAGGTCTAAGAGTCTGGATGGCAAGGCAGGATTTCAGAATCAGAACAATTATGCACGAAGCCCTTTAGCGATGGCAGCTGGTGCCAAGTACTTTGTACCCATTCTTTTGTGAGAGGCTGGGAGGCTTGGCCGTGATCACACGTGGCATGGAAGTGATGGAGCTAAGCTGCGACCAGTCAGCCTGATCCTGAAACCTGAGCCTGGACCCCTGTCCCTTGCTGTCCCCAGGTTGTGCATGTCCTGAGACCAGCCCCATCCTAGGAGACCGCACGAGGGCCACAGGAAGTGTGGAGGTCAGCCAAGCTGGGGCCCGCAGGCTGAGACCCACAGTTTCCAGAAGACAGAGCAAGTATTTGGAGTTGGGGCAGGCCCTTCCATCCTGGTCCACACCCTTCCGTCCTCATTCTCTTGCTTCTTGCCTCCCCCTTTAAGTCGGCCACGCATAAAGCCATCCATTCAGAGCCATCTACTCATTCATTCCTTGCCCTCTTGCACAAAGGATTTGAGTTGCTTTAGAAAGTTAGGAAGTCTCTCTGTGGGCCAGTTTTCCAATCTATAAAATGGGTTGGGCCATTGTATCAGCGCTGATGTTCGTAACATATCCAGCCAGTGCTTGGCATGAAGAAGGAGCTCAACAGACAGCACTTTAAATGTGACTTTCTCTCTTGAAGGAATTTTGGGAAGGTTTGCTGGGAGACTTGGTGAGACACAGGCCCTCAAATCTCCCCAGCCCGAGGCACAGACAGGTGCTGCTTGCCCTATGCAGCCTCCCGCAGCTCCCCTCTCCTCTCCTCCCTCCTCTGCTTGAGAGAAAGGAGGTGCTCTTACCCCCCACTGAGCCTCTGTTGTCCCGGAGACAACTTTGGGCTCTGGCCTGGAGCCTCAGGAAGGGGCTTTGCCCTGCCCGAGTTAATAGGACCCACTCATCTACTCACTTGGAGGTGAATGTGGTTGGTATTTACGTTGGCCCTACCTACCCACACAAGTTCCATATTTTCCAAACCTCACACCACGGCACAGCATCAGGCACAGGGTTTTCAGCTGCCTCCAGGTAGGACGGGCATCCTGAAGAACTCTGAGTGCCAATATGTGGGGAGAAGATGGCTAACATGTATACAGCACTTACTAGACACCAGGCCTTATTCTAAGCCTGTATATACGTTAACTATGATGTAGGCATTATTATGATCACCTTTTATCAAATGGGGTGACCGTGGAGAGAAGTCAAGTGACTTTTCCGAGGTCACACGGCTGACGGGTGAAGGGCTGGGTGGGACTCCGGGCTTTTAATTATTGCTCCTCTCTATGAAATAGATGAAGGGTTTCTGGAAAATATATTTGAAGCTGGGGCCGACCAGGAAATGTGGCTGTAAGAGCTGACATGTGCTGCATGTTCACTTTGTGCTGGGCTCTGCCACTCACCACCTTGGGCCGTGAATACTGAATGAGCTCAAAGCTGGGTGGGTGCTTAGCCACCAACAAGGACAAATCTCATCAAATCCTGTACTTAATGCTTCCACCTCCGGCCCTGGCTGTGTAGCTCAGTTGGTTAGAGTGTCATCCTGATACACCAAGTTTGCAGGTTCGATCCCCGGTCAGAACACATACAAGAGTCAACCAATGAATGCATAAATAAATGGAACAACAAATTGATGTCCTTATCTCTCTCTCTCTCCCTCTTTCGTCCCCTTCCTATCTCTCTCTCTCAAAAAAAAAAAACAAAAACACAACACACCAAAAAACTTGCCTTTGAAGTGTGGTTCCGTGGTTGAGAGCGTCAACCTATGAACCAGGAGGTCACAGTTTGATTCCCCATCAGGGCACATGCCGAAGATTGTAGGATCAATCCCCAGTAGGGGGCTTGCAGGAGGCAGCCGATCAATAATTCTCTCTCATCATTGATGTTTCTATCTCTTGCTCCCTCTCCCTTCCTCTCTGAAGTAGATTTAAAAAAAAAGAAAAAATCCCCCCCTGAAAGCATTTCAGGTAATCATGACAAGCTGGCCTGAGCCATTACCATCGTTTTCCAGGATTTCATGTCAGCGTGCTCAGTAAAGGGCAGCTTATGGCTTCGGGGTTAGATAGTCTTGCTTGAATCACAATTCCTGCTCTTTGCAGCCTAGTGGCCTTGGGTAAATTACCCACTCTTCCTAAAGCCCATTTCCTCCTCTGGGAAAAGAGGAGACATGGGTCTGGGATCACGTGGAATAAGTGAGTTCATGGATGCTTCACATGGTGGCTGGTTCTGGAAAAATGCTGATCAAACATTTACTGTCACCATCAGATTTCTTTCCTAATCCAAATGCCCTGGCCCTGGAAGTCTAAATAGGCAAGACGGATGACACCTGCCCATCGTTAATTCCTGCCTGCCTGTCTCACCCAGAAAGTATTTACAAGGCTGTGGCTTGCAGTGCTTGCTTAAAAAGTTCCAGAACCACCACACCCACTTTCTGCCAAGTCCCTGCTCCATTTCACTCTCACACCCTCGAATCCCACGAAATCCCTCCTCTGGGGTGAGAATGCTAAGCTCCATCTTAAAACCAAAGCTCTGGCTCCCTTAATCCTCTTACCTGGCTCTTGGCTCTGTGGAATTAATTGCTGCCAATGGCTTTATTCACTTCGTAGGGGCAGCCATGGCACCTGCAGGGCAGCCTGGGGCGGAGGGGGGCTGCTTTGGCAGGACCTCTGTCCCAATGCCCCTTTGGCCTGGGCAGCCGAAGGCAGCACGGTGGCTGCAGGTGGCAACCTGGGTGCCTGTAGGGTGATAACTCTGTGGCCCTGCATCTCCCCAGAGGCTGTCAGCCTCGGGGGACACCTGCAGAGAAGCAGGAGAGCCAGAGTTCTGGTCCCTCCTCTGCCCCTGCCCAGGTCACCTCCCCATTCCTCAGAGCCCCCGTCCCCTTATCTTTCAGTGGGAATCAGCCTGTCTGGGGGTCTCATAGGACTGGACAAGGAAGGCCGTGTAAAAGGCTGTGCTGGGTGCAGGATGGCTGTCATTTCTCCCCTTCAGAATGGGGCGTTCGTTGATTTCCAGCCCTGAGAGTGGAGACTGTGTGTGGTGCCTTTATATGCATTCGTAGCCCCTGTGCTCAGTGCAGAGTGGGCCTGGCGCAAGACGCTAATCATTCCTTGTCCTAAAAATTTATTCTTTTAAAAAATGATTTTTAATTGAATCAATTGGGGTGGACACTGGTTAATGAAATCATACAGGCTTCAGGTATACAATTCTACATCATCTGTATATTGTAGTGTGTGTTTACAACCCCGAGTGGGAGAACATATTGGCGGATACATCTGATAAGGGCTTAATATCTAAAGTTTATAAGGAAATTAATAAAACTGGACACCAAAACACACACAAATAATCCAATTAAGAAATGGGCGAAGGACCTGAACAGACACTTCTCCAAAGAGGACATACAGATGGCCGACAGACAGATGAACGGATGCTCATCGTGACTCATCACGAGAGAGATGCAAATCAAAGCCACACCTGTCAGAATGGCTGCCACCAATAAACCAACAAACAAGTGTCGGTGAGGATGTAGAGACAACTCCCTTTCAATATTTTTTTATTTTGAGAGGCCTTCTCATGTCCGTGACCTCATCACGCTTTCTGTTGCTGTGAAGGTGGAGAAATGGTGTAGATGCATTAGACGGGAAGAAATGATGTTGGGCAGGGCACCGCCGCCCAGGGGAGACGGAGGTAGAGTGCCCCCCAGGCTTCATCACTTCTGTTCTCTGAGGGAGGCACCTTCAGGTGTGGCCTAGGGGATGTGGCCCCGGAGACGGCGTGGGTGGCTGTGGGACCCAGTGGGACCCAGTGAGGAAACCACCACCACGCCAGCTCTCCTCCTGTGCCCGGGATGCTGCTACTTCAAGGAGGGGAGTCTCATTCCTAAAGCCCGTCATGCTTTTAACGGGCGGAAAGCTGGCCCAGGCTCTAGCTGCAGAACCGGAACCTGTAGCTAAACCCAACACAGGGCGGTCTCTGCTCTTGTTAATTTGACAGTGTCTGGGGCAAGGGACATTGGTCTGCCAGTTGTGGTAGTGATGTAAGATAGAGAGTTTCCTTTAAAAATGCCCATCTTGAGGTCAAAACGAGTGAGAAACAATGAGAATACGACCCTAATACGAGTGGGACTGGGCAGCGGTGGGAAGAGGAGGCTGGGAGGCAGTGACTGGTGCTGGGAGGGCCTCTGCTGCTGGAGCCCAGGGGCCTCCTCACGCCCGCTGCTCACGGTGCGCGTGACTCAGCCACGGCGCTTCCACGCCCCAACCCCATGCAGCCCTCAACCCACAGTGGACGCCCGACGCTGGTTCAACGCCTCTAGTCTCTGCCTCTCAGACCGAAGAGGCCACGTCCTACTCAGTATCCCAGAGCTCCTTACAGGCCTCACAGCAGGTACTTGTTTAACCACACATTTCACCAGGCCCCTCACCCCCATCTCTTTTCCCTGCTTCTCTACCAGTGTTTTCTGGGACCCCCCTGAATAAGTCTCGTCGCAGGGTCTGCATCTGGTGGAACCTAAACTCAGACACATCATTTCATTGGGGCTCCTCCAGCAGCCTTGCCTTTCC
>NW_006284436.1:380588-406073 GCF_000327345.1 Myotis davidii
CATGTGCCTCCGATCCCTCCCGTCCCTCGAAGACCCCTGTTCCAATCCTGGGGCCAGGGCGAGGAGTCCCCGAGTGCAGGTAAGAGAGGCAGCCCCATGTCGAGAGGCTTCTGCACCGCCTGTCAGGGTCCTGGCCCCCAGGCACCCCCGCCAGGGGCGGATGTCTAAGTCGGCCACCCATCCTCACTTAGGACGGGTCTGGACAGCAGACATGCAGCAGCTGGGCCTCGGCGGCAGCACTGCCCCTGCACAGCCCAGCTCCGTGGGGGAGCCAGCAATGAGCTAATCCTGCAGCAGACGTGGAGACAGGAAGAGCAGCCTCCCCGCGAGCAGAGGCCTGCCCCGGGCTCTGGGGAACCAGAGAGGCCGGCACTGGGAAAACTGCTGAGCCGGCCCGCAGACAAGGGCGCTCTTGTCTCCCCCGCCCTTGCCAACTCCAGCCAAACTCGGGAAGAACCCACAACGACCTTCGCTGCTTCTGCTTAAAAACAGAACCCGTGCTCCCTGAGAAAATGTGCGGAATCGAGTCACCCCCACCCGACCTGAGAGATTCAATATTTGTAGGCAGACGTTTGGGTATATCCCCTCCGTTTTCTGTTTCCTGTGCCTACATAAATATATGTCTTCTATGTATTCGTACCTGGTTGAGGTCATACCGAACATCCCCTTTTGTTCCCTTCTAAAAAAACGAACGTCATAAACATTTCCGAATGGCAATGATTCTTGGGAGAGCTCGTTTTCAATGGCTGTGGAGTGGCCATAGAAATACTCAGCTCCCTTTTCTGGGGACTTAAGCTCTTTCTAAATATGCCTGCTCTCATCCTTCCATGGCACTGCGCCCTCCTGGCTGTTCACGCCGGACACCCCAGGGACCATCACAGCCACCCCTCCCCCCAATTCCTTAGCCTGGGAACCATGTGTCCACAAACCCTCCCTCACATGGGCTCCTCCCACTGTTCTTTCTCTCCAAAAGGCCACTGGATCCCAGGCCTCAGCCCTCAGGGAGCTGGGGGAGGGGAGGAGAGCCAGGGGCTACTGGCCCAGGACAACCTACCCCACCTGCTTGCTCAAGGTCACTCAGAGGTCCAAGTCCTGCTTCCAGCCCTGGGAAGCCATGTGACCTGGGTCTGTCTTTTCCCTGTTGGAGCCTCAGTTTCCTCCTCTATAAAATGGGCATGCTGTTCAGAGGCGCAGTGGCCTCTCCAACTGAACTGGCAGGGGGTGAGCGCGTGAAAGGTTTGGTCCATTAAACAGGGCTGATTGCAAGTCCGTTCCCAGGGGCCCGGCGATAAAGTCCAGAGTCCTTTCCTGAGCAGGACCTGCCTGCAGTGCAGGGGCCAGGGCAGGTCCCTCCCCCACATCCCAGCTCTGCAGAGCTCACATGAGGAGGGGTGGGGGCCGATGTGCAGGAGGAAGTCTGTCCCTGGCCTTGACAAGGCGCCCAACCAGGCAGCCTGGCATTTCAAGGGCAAGGGAGGGCCTGCCTGTCCACTGTCTCTGGGAGAGCCGCAGGCGTTAACAAATCCCTTGCAATTTGCACCCACCAATCCCGCCTGCTCGCCGGGCAGCCGCATGCCGTTTTTCACGCAGAGCTGCGCACAGCTTTGTCTTAGAGAGACAGATCTGGCAGGGTGTTCCTGAATGAGGCCATTTGTCCTCCCTGGTGATGGTGACAGGAAGGCAGCTGGCTGTGTGCTCCGGGGTGGACAAGAGTTGGGGGGGGGGCATAGGGAGGCCATGGGGGATGTGTGAAGGGGGAGATAGGCCACCTCGTTCAGCCAGGTGGGAGCAAGGATTGTTTTCAAAGACAGAGGGTTTGTAACCCACCTTCTCCTGCTTAAGGAGCCTGGGGAAAGGCGGTGAACTGACCCGGCTGGCCCCCAGTGCCTGTGCCCTGGTCCACCCCAACCGTCTGAAGGAGGCGGGACTCTCACCGTGGGGCCGGGTCTGTCTCTGAGCCCTCGGACTGCTGTGGAAGCCCCTGGGGCTGAGGGCTCCAGGTCGGACAGAGACCTGTGTGGGCACCCCCTGCGTGGTTCCCAAGCCAGGAGGAGCAAGGCAGGGCCCACCACATCCTGATTCTTCACCTCCCTGGTTGGCTAGGGCCCAGGGCGTGTCTCGGTCGCCTTCCCAGGTTCTGCTGCCACTCCCCTGGGCGCTGTCAACTCATCAGAAAAACCGAAGCAAGCAGATGCTGGTCAACACAAGAAGTGACCCGCTTTGTGGGGCTTCTCTCCTGGTCCAGGGCTCCGGCTGTGTTGGGAGGTGAGGGTGTGCTTGGAATAGAGGTGGGAAACGCACATGCCCACAGGGCCTGGGTGTGTCCAACTGTGGGAAATGCTCAGTGGGTGACAAGGGGGGAGCATGGCACTCCCTGCGGCGGGTCAGCCACCACCAGTGAGTCGTGCATTCAAGGTCCCCACTGAAAAGCAGGCATGTGACTGGACAGTGAAGAGCCAACGTAGGCAGCTACCTGCGGTAGGACCTCAGATGTTGGTGGGCCACCTCCAGCTCACGGCGGGTGATTGAAGCCACCCTCTCCACTGCTCACTGGGAAGGTTGAGCTCCTCTCCTTGGGTTTCAGGGGCTGCCTCTTTCAGCCCCCACTCCCCTCCTGAGTTCTCTGCTCCCTCGTCCTTCCTTCTCCAGGCACATACAGGCTGCCTCTCCCAGGATGCTGCCCAGACACCCTGGCAGCCCCTACCTGCTGCTCTCTCCACATTTTCCACTCGGCCACCAGCCCGTGCCTCGCATCTCCCAGATGACAGCCCCGTCATCACTGACCTGTCCCAGGGAGACAGGCAGGGCACGAGGACACACCCCTGCACCCTAGCCTCTCGTCCAGGCTCTGTCTGCCCTGCTGTGACCAGGGGCAGCCCTCCTTCTCTGGACCCGGGCTCCCCATCCTTTGGGTTCTGGCATTCCTATTACTTTAACATGCTGCTGGGCTGTTACAGAGGTCAGCTGAGCGGACACGGGCATTCAAGCTGGACAGTAGCTGAGGCACGCAGAGGGCTCCTGGGGACCTCGGCGGTGGTGACTGCTTGGTGCTTGGCGCCCACGGAGCCAGCAGGCATGGGCCCGCTCAAGTGCCGAGGAGGCTGACATTTCTGTGCTGCCTGCCAAGTTGCTGCAGGCTGGCACACAGTGGCAGTGGGGGCGGGTGGGCATGCTGCAGTCCTGGGGGACAGGCCAGGTGACCTTCCGTACCAAGGCAGAGGAGGGAGCAGCTTGGCCCCCAAGGACCTTGCCAGGGAGGAGGCTCCTGCCCGCCGCGTGTGCGCCTGCTCCTCTGTGCGAGCGTCAGGCTAAAGGCTGCACCAGAACAAAGAGCTGGGGGCTGGGTATCTGAGGGGCCCACGTGGAGACGCCTGACTTGGCGGTTTGCTGCAGTGTCTGCCCTCTCTCTCTCTCTCTCTCTCTCTCTCTCTCTCTCTCGCCCTCGCTCCCTCTCTCACACACACACTCACACACGAAGAGCACTGCCCCCAGGCCTGAGCTCCAGCTCCAGAGCCCACCAATGCTGGCGAGCACAGCCAGCCCAGCCCAGCGCCATCCCTCCTGACAAAGCACCGCTCCTTACTGCATGATCTCATCCCACCAGCCCTCATCTGGCCCCAGCTTGGCCTCCTGACAAGAGAGACAGACAAGGAGAGGGAGCAGGAGAAGGGGTGGGGAAGGCAGGCAGGGAGAGAAGGGGAGACACACACACAAAGATACAGCTCCCCTGATACACACACACACACACACACACACACCCCTTAATGTATCCCCCCGAGACACACTCACCATCTCACACACAGTCATGTGTGCACACACAAACACCAAGGAGAAAGTCTGAGAGGCGGAGGGAAGGGAAGGACAGACAGAGACAGACAGACAGACAACATCAGAGACCCCCAGAGAAAAAGGAGGGGAGAGACCGGAGGGTGAAAATTGCACAAGCCAATCAGACATGGTGGGAGCCCAGATGGAGACTGAAAGACTGGAGGGCAGAGAGGCAGCACACGCTGGCTGCAAGGGCTCTGAGGACAGAGAACGTTCTAGAGCTGCAGAGGCCTGGCTGGGAGGGGCCTGGGCAGGCCCAGCTGTGGGCAGGGTGGCCACGGGGACCCCCACAGCTGTACCAGAGGTGGGTTACACAGGTCATGCACCCACAGAGCCTCAGGGAAGGAGCAGAGGAGAGTTGTGTAACAACAGGCAAGTCACAAGGCCTCTCTGAGTTTCAGCTCCCTCCTTCATAGGTGTGGGACATACCCCATCTCACAAAGCTGGGGCTGCAGCAAGATCGGGGAGCACCCAGCACGAATCAGCAGGGCCATAAGAGACCCATGAGGGAGGGCTGCATGGGGCCTGACCTCTCCCCGCGACAGGGAAAAGCTGGGGCTTCTGGGGGAGCCCACTTTCCTGCTTACCCCTGACCCTTTGACATGCTTTCCTGCCTTGGTTTTGCCTTTGACCTATCCTTTAGGTAAGGGGTGGGGAACCATTTTTCTGCCAAGGGCTATTTGGATATTTATAACATCATTTGAGGGCCAGGCAAAATTATCAACTTAAAAATTAGCCTGCTATATGTGGTCAAACATTTAATTAACTCAGCCCTAATGCTTTGGCAGGGCCAGACCAAAATTCGAGGGCCTTATATGGCCGAGTGCCAGATGTTCCCTAGCCCTGTTCTAGTTTCATCCCCTTGTCTCCACCCAACTCCACAAGAAGTGGAGCCTTCCTGGTCCAGCCACCAGCATCCTCGTCCTAATGTCCCCAGCAATCTGTCAACCAGTTCCCCTCCTGCCCCCCACCCCACCCCTGCAACCTGTTCTTTTCTAGCTGGAACAATCTTTGCAAAATGAGAATTTAGCCATGTTCTCATTACTTTTAGAACAAAGACAGAATCCTCAAGACAGGCCCCGTGGGTTCTCACTGCTGCTGACTTCTGCTTCTGGGCTCTGGAACCACCGCTGTTAGTTCTGCCAAAAGCCATGCTTCCTTCTACCTCAGGACCTTTGCACAGACGGTTGTTCCCTTTACCTGGGAGGAAGCTCTTTCTCCTTCTTCTATTCAACTCTTACCCAGCCTTCCGCCACCCCCAAGTGTCTCATGGCATCCCTGAATTTTCCTTCATGGCACTTACCACAGCTTAAATTTACACAGATGCATACATACGCATACACAAATGCACATACACCTGTGATTATTTGATCAATGTTTCTCTCTCTCTCTCTAGACCAGGGGCCAGGAAACCATGGCCTATACCTGCTTGCGTGAAAAAGGTTTTATTGGAACTAGCCACACTCATTCATATCGCCTTTGGTGGCTTTCGTATGGACTGTGAGGCCTAAACTATTGACTATCAGGCCCTTTACAGAAAAAGTTCGCCAATCCCTGCTCCAGACTGCAAGTTTGCCAAGGTGGGGCTGAGTTTGTTTTATTTCTCATGTAGCCCAGCCCTGGCCAGGTGCCTGTGCAGAGCAGGTGCTTAACAGAGACATGGATGCGTGTGTTTTTTGGAAAAGTAGCCATTTTTACCTTGTCAAAATTGTACTGACTTAAGTTATTACGAAAACTACAGATTCCATCAGGAACAGACATCACTTATGAGATTCACAGCGCATTTCTGCCAAGCAGTTCAATACAACAGCGACTTCTCAGCCCAGGCCGGCGCACCAAGGATCCCACAGCGGCGACTGGCCAAGGAGACCCTGCCCCACGGTTCAGAGGTGCCCACGACCCTGTGCATGACAGCCACAGACCTGAGAGGGAGCCCAACCCTCACTCAAGAGGTTACGACTTAGGAAAACACATCACGAGACGCCCTTTACATGCTTCCATTAAGGCTCTTTCTACATCTGCTCCAAAGACCTATCAACGAACTCAGAGGAAACGTCTGTTTTATCCTTATACGGAGAAATCACTGATTTTTTTTCTTTTTCAATGAGTTGTTCTGACTTGGTAAGAATGTTAACAACAGCTAGACACTATGCTTGGTGCTGTACAAACTTCTAGAACTTACAGTGATCACTGCAAGGTAGGTCCCATGGTCATTCCTGCCTTCCTGGGGAGAGGAGCTGAGGCTCAGAGACCACGCGCTCAGCAGGGGCCGGGCTGGGTAGTGACAGGACCTTGGAGTGGTAAAGCTTGCACTGCACCCCTGCCTCAGCGATGAGGATGGCGGGGTGTGCAGCCGTGTCTGTCTGGTGGGCATGGAGCCCTCACAGACAGAATGCCGCCGGCCTGCTTCAGGGGCTCTATTTAAGAGGGGGCCATGAGGTCCCTGTTAGAAGCCTGGATGTGCTGATTTATTTTTATTTAACCAGTTTTTTGAATGACTACCGTGGAGTATCAGGGTTAAGAATGATGACTCTGGAGTACAGACCTGGGCTTAAATCCCAGCTCGGCCACTTTTCAGCTGAGTGACCTGGGGAAATCTCTTCAGCTTCTCTAAGCCTCAGTTTCTTCATCTATAAAATGGGAATGATCCCAGTGCTCATGCCCAGGGGTCACTGTGGGGATGAAATGAGACAATGTACGGCTCCCTTTAGCCTGCTGTTGGGGTCTGGTGGGCCTTGGACCACCTGCTAGCTCTGAAGTGCCCCTGAAGGTAAGAATACTTCCCGAGACAAGGAGCAAGTCCCGCCCACGGGCTCTGAGCCCGACTGCTCCTGGAGGCTCACACCACATCTGGGTAAACCTAGGCACCAGCCAAGGGGGGTGGCGAACAGCCCCCGGTTAGAGTCCAGTTCCCCTCCCACATCCCGATGATGTCCGTGGAGCCCCCAGGGGTCACCTACCGGCAGACTTCGGAGTGAACTTGTCTCGGTTCGCGGCACACACAGCCAGCAGTCTGTAGCCGAGGTCCAGGTCGAACCCTTGCTGAGCTGCCACCCGACTGACCACCTGCCAGCAAGAGAGGAAGGGAGGGTGGGGTGAGTCACTGCCTACCTCAGGCCTCTGAGCCCAAGGAGCAGATGTGCCCATTTTATGGGTGAGGCGGGCAGGCTGAGGCCTCGTCAGTCACTCAGCCAACACGGACAAGCACATCTTCCACGCCAGGCTTCCCGGACTCCGGGAGGCCCATGCCCACCTCCTCCCCGCCATCATCATAGATGTTCTGTACCCACCGTCTCAGGGCCTTGCTACCCTCATCCTCCAAGCAAGGTCCCCTCCCAGAGCACTGACACCCCCCGCCCCGAGTTCGAATCTGCCCAGAAGGAGAAACACTGACTTAGGACACTGGGCTCCCGTGGAGTGTCAGCTTGGAGTCGCCCAGAGAGACACTCCTACACTCCTCGCGGCTCAGCACTGGGCCAAGCCCCTTGCAGCCCTCGGACCTCAGCCCAGAAACTGTACACTCTCCCGCACGGCCTGTCAGTCTCCAGGGCCAAGCACCGCTCCACACAGGCGGCTTCCATAAGGGCACTGCCAATAGCTGCGTATCCGGAGCCTGGAGGTCCCACCATCTCCCGTGAACCTAGAAGTACAGCCCAGGAGGGAGCGGGGAAGGCCCGGGAGGGAGCGGGGAGGGCCCAGGAGGGCTGGCTGTCCTGGGGAGCGGTGTGGGCCAGGGTGCTCTGGGGGCCCTGCGAGTGGTCCACAGGCCCACAGGCTCACGGCCATCAGGCACCGCTCCCTCCCCGCCCACTCCCAGGTGTCCTGTGCCTGCCAGCTCTGCTCCCTCCTGCCCGCCTTCCTCATTAACAGCAGGCAAATGAGATTCCTTATTAAGAAGAAAGGACCTTGGAAAATGGAGTCGCTTCAGGAAGCAGCTGGGCAGCCCTGGCTGACTGGGAAAGGAGTCCAGAGGTGGGGCTCTCCCTTGAGAGAGGCAGACTCACCGGCAGGCCCTAGAGACCACCTGCTCCCGAGGGCCCACGGGAAGTGCCAGGGGGTTGGGCCTGGCCCCTGAGGCCATTAGAACAGTTCCCCATCATGTGTTCTCTATTTAGGGGTCCTTACAAGGGCTCCAGGACTAAAAGGGTGGGAACACCACTAATCTAGGCCGACCCTTTCATTTAAATAATGCAGGCCCTGGAGAATATCCCTGGTGAACCAGGGAGGAGTGGGGATCCCCTTCCCAGGACCACCGGAGCCTCTTGGAATGGCGCCCGCCCCCCCCACCCCATCTCCTGGGAACCCCCTGCAAGGAGGAAACACAACTTCCTCAGGTTAGAATGTCTGCTCAGCTTCCCAGCCTCAAACAGAAGCCCCTGGGAACAAAGTCTTTGCTCCATCCTGCTCCTACAGCTCTTTTTAAATCCCTCCAGGACACTCCGGGGCCTCTTTCCCACGGGCTCTATTCTCTCCTGTACTGTGGTTCTCACCCCCCCTCCCCCACCATGTTCCAGAATTTCTGGGCCACCCCGGAGCAGGGCTGTCCTCACGGTGAGTCTCAATGTTCAAGCAGGAACACAAGGCCCCTAACTCTATGGCAGACAGACAGGTCTGCAGACAGACACTGCGCAGAGCCCTCCCCAGGGAGAAGAGCCCTGGGGTGTGAGCAGTTTGCACAGGGAGTCCGTTTGGACTGGAGCATCAGTGAGGCTGCTGTTTATGGGAAATGTCAACACGGGCGAACAGTATAGTGAGAGAGTTGGCTCCGGGCACTGAGGGCTGAGTAAACGTTTTGTAAGCAGAGATGCGCCAAATTCTTACAACGGCTCACGAGGGGGGTGTTATCATCTCTGTTTTACAGATGAGGAAACCGAGGGTAAAATAACAGCCCAAGGTCCACGGGAGGGCCAGACTGTGACCCGAGGCAGCAAGGCCACATGCACGGTCAGCTCTTGCCAGGAGAGGGCCTCTTTTTCAGCCCACAAAGGGTTAAGGCCACAGCTTCCAACCAGCCTGGCCTGGAGCACCCTCAGGCCCTAGTTTGAGGGCAGGAAGGTAAAGGTCCCACTGCTTAGCCAATACTGACTAATCCTGTTGTTCTGGTTTTAAAAAAAGAAAAACTAGCTAAATGGAGCAAGAGGGGCCTGGGGCTGGTACAAGGGCTGTCCTGCAGGCTGGGCCGACCCTTCAGAGGAGCAGGAGCATGCCACCAAGTCCCCCGGGTGCCCGCCTGTAGAAGAGTCACTGACGAGACTGAAGCCCGGAGAAGGCAGAACCTCGCTGGAGGTCACACAACACTGGTGTGGCGAGCGTGCTCAGCTGGACCCTGTGACCCCAAAGGGCGCATGTGCCCCGGCTTCTGGGCCCAGCCTGAGGACTCTGGGAAAGTCCCACGAGGTGGACCCAGCCGAGCAGCCTGTCGTGTTTCCGAGGCCTGCTCCCCACAAATGGGCAGCACCCTCCCTGACGGTCCCCTGGGAGGAGGGCCCCTCCTCCACAAAGGCTGTGGGGAGCAGCCTCCTGCTGCTGCCCTCTGCTGGCTGCGGGGCCCACCCAGCTCATCCCAGCGGGCGGGAGGGTGGGTGTGGGGTGCTCCCCAGGCTGGCTGGCTGAGACCCCGACCCCATGCCAGGGGGACTGACAGGTCAGAAAATCCAACCACTCAGGCCACAGAGAGAAACGGAAGCCCAGACTCGAGAGAGTGGGTGTGCTCCAGGTCGTGTGGCAAATATGTAACTCCCACGAAGGGAGTGTGTTGCTTTGAAAAGTGGCGAGCCTTCTGGCCAGGAAGCAGGACAGGCTGCCTGGGAGAGGTTAGAGAAGGGTATCTGCTCCCCTGGGGGCCAGACACACAGCCAGCCCCTTCTGACTCCAACAGTCAGGGAACTGGAGGCATGCAGGGCCTGCGTGCTCATCCCGCTCCACCCAATCCTGTGCAACCTACGGCTCAGTCACACAACCTTTCTGAACCTCGGGTTCCTCTCCTATGAAGGTTTGAGGATGACCTCCATTTCCACAGCCATGTTCAGTCTCGTGGCTGTACCCTAACCCCTCAGGGCACTTCGCTACTAGTCTCAGCACAGGGCTGGGCTGGTCTTTGTGCTGCTGCTTTGGATTAAGGCATGAGACTGGACTTTGGTTCTGCCACTTACTAGCTGTTCTACGTCACTCGAGTGACTTAATCTCTCTGGGCCTCAGTGACCTCATATGTGAAATGGGTACAAAATGCCCTCCTTGCAAGGGTGACAGCCAGCACAGAGTTCAACGAACGGTGTGTGTGAACGTCCGCCCAGGGCGTTGGCAGTGAGGGCTTTGAGGCTGCGGGGACTTCCTCACAGGAGAGATGAGGCCCCTGTTGCTGTGCTAACTGGTCTCGGTTTCCTTCTTCCACCTTCTACCTGCCTCCCCTCCCCTGAGCCTTCTAACAGGAGGAAGAGGGAGCAAGTCCAGGGAGGCCTGACTGCGAGGGGGACACCGAGAGGAAAATCCTGGCTCTGTCACTAAGATGGGGGGCTGGGGAGCGAGCAGTCAGCACCATCAGGAAAAACCTGGTCCTGAGGGTGGGGAGGTGCCCCAGGCTCCTGCTCTGAATCCTGGGGTCAGAGGGCATGAAGGGGAGGGTGGGCAGAGGCCTGCCCGGGGCCCAATGGGCCCAGAGCCAGTCACTTGAATTGTGCTTGAGCAGCTTGGAAGCAGCATGGCACACATGTGTCCATTTTCTGCCCGCGGCTAAGTGGTTTTTAATTGATATCCTCTAAGTAAGCCGGATCCAGAGGAATTTGCTCCCAGAAGTCACCCAGGGGATTGTGGCAACCTGGGAAGTACAGGCTGCCACCTGGATGGGGCGGGGTTCACGTGTTTGGGGCCTGGACAGCCTTACCGGCTAGGGCCCTTGGGATCTCTGACCTCCCCAACCCATCCCTCTCCGTGGGCAGGGCTTGGACTAAGGGTGCCCGGGGGAGGGGAGGACTGGCAGAATGGCCCTGGGGCACCTGGGGGGTGGTCAGCGTTACCAGCTGAGACTATAGCCAGCTGCTCCCCGTCTCAGTTGCCTTGTTTATAAAACAGGGGTGATGATACCTTCTCTGCCCACCTTGGAGGGTCTGCATAAGGATGCAAGGGGGCAGTGCCCAGGAAAGTGCCTCGGGCACTGCGGGTGTCTTCTGTGTCCCTCCACCTCACCTTTCTCTTCCACTGGTTCTACTGAGCTCCAAGGACAGTCAGACTCGGCTCTCTGCAGCTGTGGCTGGTGGGCCCAGGACCCCTTTCTGACTAAGCAGTAGGTGGGGGGAGTGGGGGCAAAGACGACTGTTAAACCAAGTATATGCCTTAAGCAGGGGTGCAATGAGGAGAGGCCCAGCAGAGCAGCGCTGTGCCTTTGTCCAGTGTTCCCTGCCTGGGAAGCACAGTCTCTCCCCTGTCCTAAGGGGCCCCCCTGGACTTCCTCCTCCAGGAAGCCCTCCACAATCCCTCCATCCCACCCTCTAAGGATGCTCCTCTTCAGAGCTCCTATCCTCACACAAATCGTATCCCATCACTCATCTGCTGAAGACCTTTCAAGGACTCGCCACCGCCCTTCAAATATGCAAACTCTTCTCGCTTGGCTTGCTGGCCTGTGTTAGCTGCTTCCCGCTTCCTCTTCAACCTCATCTTGTACCCTTCCCCCTTCCGCGTGCTCTGTACCTTGAACAGATCAAGCCTCAGGGCCTTTGCACTAGCAGCTCCCTCTGCCTGCGGACCCTTCCCTCTCATCAAAGCTGACTCCTTGCCATCAGGTCTCAGCTGGAGGTCACCCCGCAGGAGGCTTTTCCTGACCACTACCCCGCCCTTCTCACGGGTGCATGTCCTCAGTGTCAACCTCCCACCGGAAAGTTAGCTGTGGGAGACAGGTCTGCCTGTGACACTCACCACACGCCCTCTGTGCCCAGCACAGGGCCTGGCCCCCTGCAGGGACTTGATGAGTATTTACTGAATGAATGGATGAATGACAAGGCCGGGGCAGAGCCAGTTACTGGCCATCTCATGCCCACCTGCCAGTCCAGCCCAGCCAGGGTCATTTCTGATTCAGCTGCAAGCCCCACGTCCTAGGCAGGGCCAGGCTCGGGGCGGGTGCTGGGGAACGTGGCGGCCTGTCTGGCCATGTATTATGGGTGATGCCCACCTCCTTCACTCTGGCTGCCTGCAGCTGGGGTGGGAGTGAGGGCCTCTGTAACATCTGTCCCTGCCCACAGGACTTAAGCCTGAACCAGGATCCCCACAAAGAGGATTAAGGGAGCTGGGCAGGGAGGGAGGGAGAGCCCAGTGCGCTGGAGGTTGAGGAGGGCTGCTGGGCAATGCCGGTGGCAGCCCGAGTTGGCCTGGTGTTCCCAATGGGGGCCAGATGGTGTTGGCTTTGGACAAATAGAGGCGCCTGGGAGGGTCCTGGCGGCATCCCTGCCTGGCCTGCCTCATGGCCAGGAGCTGCGCTGTGGAGGCAGATGGGTCTCAGCTTGAATCCCGGGTCTGCTGCTCACGGGCGGTGGAACCTTGGGAGGTCAGTCACAAGTCTCCGTTTCCTCCTCCATAAATTGGGGAAGGTGGCAGGACCAGCCGCACAGAGTGGGTGTGAGGATTCAGTGGGAAGGCGTGTCCAGTGGGCCAGCTCGGTGTCAGGCAGAGAAGAGGTGCTTGCTAATGATGGCCCACGTATGGTCATTGTGGTCCCTTATTCCTCTCACTTCGCCTCCCTCCTGGCTGCAGCTTCCCAGGAAGTGTGATGCCCTGAGGCTTTACCCACTGTTTCCCCTGGCCAGGCATCCACCTTAGTCTCTCCTGCCCAAGCCTTGGGGTGGCGGGGCTCCCCAGCAATCTGTTTCCCCACATTCTCTTTAAAGCTGACTCAGGCCCTCTGAGCGGCCGCCCTCACACTGACTGATACAGGTCACATGGCTGGGGACATTCACGAGAGGGCTCCTTCCCTGTGGCTGTCAGCCGGCAAGCTCTTCGGCTTGGCCAGCCGCACCACCAGCTCTGGGTCTGGCCTCTGCTGAACTCGTATCCTTGATCCCGACCAAGCTCGGTTCCTTTCAGTTCTCGGGTTCGCATGCCCGTCTGGGCCTTGCACGTGCCCCTGCGCCTGGGATACTCTGGCTACGCTCAGCGGCTTGGGCAGGGGGCCCACACTCCTGCAGATGGTCACGTGGCCCCTTTTCTCAGTGTTCTGTGACCTGCCCACCCCGTCTCCCAGTTAAAGCTCCCTTTCTCTTCTGTGTTTCCTCCACCTTGAGCACAATTTTCTCAGCCATCTCTTTCCATGTCTCTCCTCTACGGAAGAGGAAATCGGGCTCGGCAGAGTCTTATTCATCACTGGGTTCACAGGGGATTGTGCATGATAAACGAGGGATCAATCCGTATTCATTTAGATAGGCGGATGGATGTAATAGGAGCTCAATAAATGCTCATGTGAATAGCTAAGTGGATGGATGACCATAAAAATAGCTCAATAGATGTTTACCTAAGTCAATGAACAAATGACTGGGTAGATGGGCAAACCCTTCAAGAGTCTCTCTGCTTTGCTTATGATGGAACATTTACCCCATCAGACTTATAACTCGCCAAAATAGGCCGGGCCTTTCTCACCAAGTGTGGGGAACCCACATAATCATGGAGACTGTGTCTCCTCATCTGACCAGTTTCCTCTGGTGCATGTATGTCAGGGGTGAGCACAGAGGCCATCCCCTCCATCAAGGATGTCTTCCCATCTCTCATCCCCCATCACCTGTGGCCTCCCTTGCCCCTGGCCAGGCATACTGGTCCCGGCCATCTTCTCTGCGCATGTGCAGGTGGGGAGGGTGCGGACTCACCGTCAAACAGCCCATCAGGCTCTGCTCGAAGGGCCGCTGGAAGGCTCGTGGGTCTCCACACCAGTCCAGCAGCTCGGTGGCGGCATTGTGGAAGTTGGCAGGGTTCTGTAAGTGCTGCGGGAGGGAAAGGAGACAGCATGAAGTCCCAGGGATGCAGACAGCGCGGCAGCAGGGAAGACCCCAGGCCTTAGGGAGAGGAGACTCAAAGGCCCGATTAACGCGTTTTCTTCAACTTCTCCTCATACAGCTTCCCTTTGCACCTCCTTCCCCAGCCCAGTCCCTGGCAGGATGGGGATTAGCAACCCCATTGTAAAGGCAGGAAAACCAAGGTCTAGAGAAAGACAACGACAGTAGGTATTAAAGTGATTTCTGGATCCTGGCAGTGCGGGAGGTGGGCCCTGCATGGTTCAGGAGTGTGCCATCTGGCTCCCAAAACTGAGGGTTAGCTTTTCCTGAGCCAACATAGGCTGGTCCTGGAGATTCCTTCTTGACAAGCCCCCTCCCACCCCCTCCACCTGTGGCTTCAGAGCAAACGCTACCACAGCTACGTCACACAGGAGCAGGGGGCTGGGAAGGTGGACTAAAACCAGGTGGTCACACCAGGGCCTGGTGGACATGGCTGTTTGACCTCTGGTCTCCTGGGCCCAGTCTGGCTCGGCTTGGGGCTGTCGGCATCGTTGGGAGGGGTCCCAGCAGAGCCCAGGCCCCTCCTGGTCAGAGGTCTAATCAACAGAAGCAATTCTGGTGCCAAGGCCTCGGACTCAGGCCTTCCCTCCCTGACTTAACACATATCCGTGTCTTCCCAGGCCCCGCTGGGTGAGGCGCGGAGCCCGGCATCACGGAGCAGGTGGGGAGAAGCTGGGAGTCCTGCGTTGGGGGTGACTAAGTGTGGGTTCCCCGGTGGGTCATCTCGTGGATGTGCACAGAGGTCGGAGTGTAAACAGCCGCAAAGGGGAAGGTGGTCCCTCTGCGCTCCCTGTGGCCTTGGTGCTGGGAGACACAGGGAACAGTAGCTGCCCCCGGGACTGCAGCCTCCCTTCCTGCAGCACGGTCAGCCTCAGTGCCAAGGCGGGGAGGGCTCTTAGGGCTGCAGGTGCCAGAAGTTGAAGGGAGCGGAATGTGCTGTGTGAGCTTCTGGGGCAGGGCCTCTGGGGTCACACTCTGCCTTCACCTACTAGCTTCTGAGCTAGGGCCTGGCAGGTCACCGGATGGTGGTGGAAATGCTCGTTTCTTTCACTTAGGGTTTTATGACTGTTGTTCTATACAACGTGGCTTGTGCAAGGCAAGATTTAAAAATGGGTGGAAGAAAGTGGAATGAATGAGAATATCCTCCTTCCATGAAGGAACAAGAAGGGGAGATGAAGGAAAGGAAGAGGGCAAGCATGCAGCCACTCAGCTCTGTCACAGGGCTGGGTGGGGACTCAACAGGAGGAGGCTCACACGGCCCTGGCAAAGCGCCTGGCATATGGGGTGTGCCCGCGTGGGGCTGCCCTTGGCCGTGTCCGCCTCCCCAAGGCTGTCCGGGAAGCACAGCTGAGCTCGCAGCTCGAAGCCCTGGCTCCACCCAGCACTCTCTCTGCAAAGGCCGAGCTCTGCGCTTCATTTGCAGCGCATGGGAGGAACTTCCACATATAGAAACACGCCCTTTGGGAGGGCACAGAGTTCCTCACCTCTGTCCTTGTGCGCAGAGGTGACTGGTCCCCTCCAAGGCCACGGGCGGCACCTGGGCTTCACTAGGAAAGCCAGGAAAATTGGCCAGTTCCCTGCCCAGCAGCCTCCTTTCGCTAAATGAGTTATTACGTTTATTTACATGATGTCACACCCAATTAGTAGGGTCAGCAGCAGCCACAGGCTTCTCTGAGCTGCCTGCCCACAGCACCCCCACCCTTGGCACCCTCTTTTGGGGCTCTGGGCTCACAAGCGGCCTATGAGGGCAGGCTCAGGGGCCGTCAGCTTGGGCTCTGAGTGGTCACCTGTGGGCACAACTCATTGGTCGAAAGAACGTCAGGCAACCCCTTCAGTGGCTGCGGCTCTGCGGCTCTGGCCAAGCCCCTCGCTTCTCTGTGCTCTGGTCGCTTGTTTCCATTCTGAAGGGACTGGCGGGCACGGAGAGACTGAGTGATGTAGTGAAGTGAGCGGGACAGCCCTGGGCCAAACCCCACCAGCCACTGAGCCACGCAGCCCCGGTGGGTTCCGAGCTGCAGATCCCTCATCTGTAAAGGGGGGTAATGACAGCTCGCAGGGCTGCTGCAAGGGACAGAAACGATACCCCTGACGACATCCCCCCCACAGAGGAGGGCCAGGGGACGGTGACTGCTGCTCTGCATGCCGAGACCTTTGCACTGTCTCTTATTCCTTCTATGAGCGTCTTGAGCATAGAAACAACGCTCTGTCCGCCTCTGGACCTGGAGATGGCACCAGGCCAGGCCCGCACAGAAATGGTCGGTGAGCAGCTAACTGTCCAAAGGAAGGTGCCTCTATGGTGCAGGCCAGCAAGCTGACCACTTCAGAACAGGTCCCAGTGGCACATGGAGAGGCTGGTGGGTGAGGCTGGCCAGCCTTGGATGGGCTGGGCACGGGAGCACAGATCTGAATCACGGGCACAGGCCCCCGTGGCTGTGGCAGGGAGCACACTAATCCCCCGTCACCCACCAGGAAGCCTGCCCATCTCCACAATTCCTTAGGAGATCTGGGCTCTATCCACTGGCCACTGAGTCCGCTGGGACAGGAGTAGCGGACATCAGTGCCCAGACCAGTAATTGGTACCTAGACCAAGTGATGAATGCCTTTTCCTGTCAATCAGCCTGTAAAGCAAATGATCCATCCATCCATCCATCCATCCACACAAATATGAATCAGTTCATAACCATCCATCCACTTACCCACCCACCCATTCAGCCATTCACTACTTTATCCATCACTCATCCATCCACTCATCTACCTACCTACCTATCCATCCAGAATTTATCTAACCACCAACTCATCCATTCATTCACCCATTTATCCATCCATCATCTAAATATACCCACCATGTAATCACCTCACTGCCCATCCACATGTCCATCCACCCACCCATGTATTCATTCCCTCCGCTACCCACTTACCAGTCCACCCCTGCCCCTTTTCCCCAGCATACTTGGGCCTCACCTTGGCCTGGGCACTAAGCTAGACTTAGAGATGGATATGGCACACCCTCTGCTCCCAAGGAATTTAGCCTGATGAGGGGCCTGATATATGCCCTGCAGGGCCTACAGCTCAAGGCAGAAAGAACAGGAGGGGTGAGGCAGCTGCGTGCCCAGGAAGCACTAGAATTCAGAGATGGGCACCGGGGGTTTGCGGAGGCTGCTGAGCAGAAAGGAGCTGATTTGCATGGCTTTGCAGGTAAAGCCCAGATGTGCCTGTGACCTCTGAGTGGAGCACATTGTAGAGGGCACTGATTCTTCTGGTACCTGAGGCTGAGAAGGGGAAAGGCAGCTGAGCCAGAGGCCCAGAGGGAAGATGGGCAGCAGGGTGCGGGGGATGGTGAGTGCAGCGATGGCTAGAACAGGGCGGGCGGTAAGGGAGGGAGGACTCTGCTGTAGAAGAGGGGCAGAGCGGAGAGGGGAGAATGGGAGGCTGCAGGCTGGAGGCCCCTGCCTGGAGCCCTCCCAGAGAGAGGTAGGCATAGCCGCCACATCCATCATCCTCAGCATGCAGACCTGCCCGCCTTTCTCTTCTGATTAGGGTACAGGATGTCTGAGAATCAACAGTCCTCAGCCAGCTGCGGCCACCCTCTGGGGCAGCTGGGGAGCGTCTGACCCGAGGTGTGGGAGGGGGCGTGCAGGGTGCAGGGAGCTCTGAATCGTGAGGGAGAGCATCTGGACAGCTTGCTCACCCTCACAAACATGCCACTGTCTGGCCCAAAGACAGAGCTCCGTGGGTGTGTGCACACGGTGTGCAGGCAGGTTGGGAAGAGCAGCTGCCGTGATCCCTGGCCTTCCGCACTCTATGGCTGGCATGCGTTACCATGCCCACTCCGCAGGCAAAGCGAGATAAAAGTGGCAACTTAACCAAGGTCAGGTAGCTAGTGAGGGCGGGACTCAGGCTCGCTAGTAAGTCTGAGTTCTGGGCACCCCACTTCGAGAGAGTTGGACCCCGAGAGTAAAGGGCACCCTGATTCCTGGTGACGCAGAACCAGGCGGGGGTAGGAAGGGCAAGTGCTGAGCAGCCCTCAGGAGCAGCTGCGTGTCTGGCACACAGTCTCATGCACAGGGGGCATGACTGTATCGTTGGGGGGTGGAGGCCACTCACAGCCAACCCTCATGGGCTGGAGAAACTGGGTCAAAGGCAGAGCCCTGCAGAGGAGGAGGAGGGAGCGGGGAGGAGGGAGCGCACGTCTGGTTTCTATTCTGTGACCGTGAACAGAGGCGTAATTGGCATTTGGGAGAGCTGCTCGGGCTGAGTTCAATCTGTAACAAGTCCTCTTCAATTTCCTCTCCTCAGCCTGCGCACAGGCTTCCGAGATTGCCCTGCTTGATGCTAATGGGAGGGAGGACACATCCCTCATTCCCGGGACCAGCCTCAGCTCCACCGGCCCCGGAGCCCAGGGAGGCCCTGCTGTGGGGGGTAGGGGGGTGGGTGGGGGCTGCGAGCTGGGGTGCTAGGCCAGTGGCCCACGCTGGTTACCTGAGCTCCCTGCCAAACCCGCTGAAGCCGGGGGACGTGCCCCAGCACTGCCCTCCCTATCGCTGAGACACGGAGGACAGCCTTGCCACCATTAGCTGTCACCTGCCAGGCGCCAGGGCGGGGCCTGCGCTTCACCCACAGTATCCTCACAGCTCCTACCAGGTGGGCCTTGTCGGCCCCAGCTGACAGACAGAGAAACGGAGACACCGAAAAACAAAAGGACACGCACGGTGGGTACTTGGAGCTGTGAGGATGGGGCTCAGGTCTGTGTACTATCAAAGCCACACCCCTTCCCCGTATCGGCTCCTCCCTGGAGTGAAATAACATTCTGCAGTCTGCAGAGATGCTGCCACTAGGAGCTGCGGGGAGGCTAAGCTCAGAGGGTGGGCACAACCCTCCCAGCCATCACTGGAGGGAGCGTGGGGGGCTGCCTCAACCAGGCTTCTCAAAGTGGGGGGGGGCGTCTCTGAGCCCACTGTGAGCGTTCCCCACCTCTGAACAATCCAGACGGGTTGCTGGCAGGCAAATCGCCTCTTGAGCTGGGTGTGAGCATTGGCAGGTGGGGTTGGGCTGTGACTTCAGGCTACTCCCTTCCTCACTCGGTGCCTCCGTTTCTTTTTCTGTAACATGATCAAGTTTCCCAGGCCCCTTTCTTCTCTGTTTCTTTATAGAGAAGTCACTGGAGCAGAGGAAGGGAGCTGAGGTCTGGGAAGGAGTTTGGCACCTACTGCATCCTCAGAGTGCACAGCAGAGCCCAGAGAGGGCATGGCACAGCTGGGAAGAGGGGCAGGGACGAGGCAGAGCTGGCATTTGAACCTAGTGTGTGTGATTCCAGTGAGGATGGTCTATGCCAGCAATGCTCTCCCAAGATGGGTGGTCAGGTAGCCCCAGGCATCATCTCCATCCTGGGCCCCAGATGCACACCTACAGGGCAGGCCAGCACCCCTACTGCCTGTCCCTGCCGAGGAGTGAGCTCCGGCCACACACCCACCTGCTTGATGCACTGCAGGCGGTCATTGGTCTGCTGGATGTGCCTGTCCATAGAATTCATTCTGGCCGTTTCGCTGGGTTCTACCCGAGAGCCATGAACGTTGTCCAGCCTGTGGAGAGAGAGGAGCATGGGCGTCACTGGGGTTGCGCCAGGCCCGCCAGCCTTACAGCCACCCTCCAACCCCAACACTGCCGCGCTGGCCCCGGCGGCTGCCATAAGTTCCTGGGCCCATTGCGAGCCATGGCGGCCTCCGCCCCAGGCCCCAGCTGCCCAGCCTATCCTCCCCAAGCGTGGCCCTGGGAGCCCCATCTGGACTGAGGACGGAGGTGCTCCCGGGTGCTCTCTGTGGTGACTGATGTGAGCACTGGGCAGGCGTGTCCACCATGCGACGTGCAACGCACACTCAGACATGCATCTCTATGCACACGCGTGTGTTAGGTGGTGGTGATGGGATGGCAACTTCATTTCAGATTCCAGTTCAGGGCTTAGCCTACTCGATGTGGTTATGTGTGTGTGAGCATGTATGTGTGTGAACATGTGTGTGTGAGAGAGCACGTGTGTGTATGAGCACGTGTATGTGTGGCGGGCTCTTCCCATGTGACGACCTCCACTGCACTTGTTGGTGTAAGTGCAGTGACCCTGTCGTGAGTGTCGGGTGCCTCCTCAAACCCCCACACTTTAGAGTCTTCACACTTTACAAACCGCTACACCTCCATTTTCCCGTGCCCTCCTGGGAAAGAAGGAGGGAGGCCCTTACGACCATCTCCACTTTCTAGATCAGGAAACTGAGGCTCACAGAGAGGAAGGGAGCTATTCGGTGGCACAGTGCTAGACCCTGGCTGAGTGGTCTTGGGGACATGAATGTCCTGGCCACCGGGCTCACTCTTCCTGAATGGCCGGTGGGAGCACTAACGTGAGTGCCACTCCTCCCAGGCGGCGAAGCCAAGTGGGAGAGGCCCCTCAGCTCCAAAGACCCTGGTGACCCCAGGCCTCTGCAGGGGGGCCACGCTGATAAAGGTGGAGAAGGAGATGGACAGGCGGAGTGTTCCGCTCTGGCGTCCCCACCGCTCAGCGATCCAGGTCTTTGGCCAAAGCAGAAGTGTGCTCAGTGCTGGGTGGGTCTGCCCTCCCACAACTCAGTGGGCATTTCAGACACACGGTCAGACCGGGGGCATGGAGCAGAGGCTATGGCCCAGGCCTCTCTGCTACTCTGAGCACTGCCCCCCGAAGGTTCCTCCTCTCTGGCCCCACTTCCTGGGCACTTTCTGTGTCTCACTTTACTTCTCGTGCTCACTCTCACAGACTACAATTATCTCCATTTCACAGATGAGGAAACCGAGGTCCTGAGACCTGCCAAGTCCCCACGGCAACTGGGTGTTTGGACTGGGCCCATATGCCTGTCTGCTTCCATGCCTGGGCTCTGGCCCCAGCGTGAGCGCCAGCCTGGGGACCAAGGTTGCTCCTCCTCCCCCAAGCAGCTCTGCTTTGCACGCCACACTGCTCAGTCTGCGCTTGACAACTTCTTTGCCTGGGTCACGACCAAGAAAGTCCACAAGGGGATCCAGTGAAGTGCTGGCCATTCCCCAGGCCCGGCGCCCCTCCTGGGAGGATCAGCCACCAGTCTCCTGGCGGAGGGGCATAGGTGGGGGGGGGGGCTCATCTTGGAGAAGCAAATATCTACGTGTCTTCTCCCTGCCACCCCTTAAAAACCAGAAAACGAAAGCATTGTACACACACTATCCGAACCTTGATTTTTCCCCCTCTTAATGATATATCAGAGTTTACTCCACTCAAGACATAAAGAGCCTTCCCATTTTTAATGGCTGCACAGGATTCCAAGGTACGGACGAATCGCCTGCCCCCACCAGGTGCTGTTCTAAGATGTGCGGCCCTAGTCCAGGCCTCCTTCTTGGAGTGATAAAGCCGAAGCCGTCTCCACATGTCATCACTGCACACAGTGGTGCAGGTCACCTGTGTCTGGCCACACCATCCCCGTGTGGGTTAACCTGGAGAACACGCTCGTAAAAGCAGAGCTGCTGCCTCACGTGGGCCTTGTCCTGCTGATACGTGCTTTCTGGGTTCACTCCATCCAGATCACAATGAGGCATGTCCCGTATTTATTTCTTCTACCCTCACCCCACCCACCAACCATCCCTCCACTCCCCGCACTTAGCACACATTTATACACCCAGATGTCCGACTTCTCCATCCATCATTGATCCAGCTACATGCCTGTCCATCCACCCACCCACGCACACATCTTCGTGCCCACTTGCCCATCCATGGCTGCTTCCAACTCTCCCAGCGAGTGCTCTCCCGCACCGGTCCTGTGCCGGTCCTGGGCTAGGTCACGGGGCATGCAGAGATTAAAATGAATTAAGTTTAAGTGTCCAAGAAACTCTTGGTCCAGGTCACTTTAAAGGTGACTATTTGTTGAGCTCCTCCAATGTTCAAGAAACTCTTGGTCTAAGTCTGTATTCACTCCAGGTCACCTTCCAAGTGACTATTTGTTGAGCTCCTCCTATCAGTCAGGTGTTTCGGGCACTGGGCACAGATAGACACTGTTACTCTACCCCCTCCCACTTTACAGATGAAGAAACTGATGCTCAGAGTGTATAGTGCAGTGGATCTCAACCTTCTTAATGCCGCGACCCTTTAATACAGTTCATGTTGTGGTGACCCCCAACCATAAAATTACTTTCGTTGCTGCTTCATAACTGTAATGTTCCTACTGTTATGAATCGTAATGTAAATATCTGATATGCAGGATGTATTTTCATTGTTTGCGACCCACAGGCTGAGAACCGCTGTTATAGTGGAAACTAGCTCCAGAATCCCGGCTTTCCCACCACAGCCTAAATTGTACAGGAACAGGGAGGCCCCTGCAGGAGGTTTCTCTGATGCTGTAAACATGTGTGCTGGGGGAGAAGGAAGAGGCGAGGGTGTCCCTGAAGCAGGGGCTGAGTTTACACGCACAGAGCCTCAGCCAGACTCACGTGGCAAGTGCTCTGGGGCCAGACACAAAGCATGTGGGCACGGGCACATTGGCTGCCAGGGTCCCCATCAAGGAGTGGTCTCCACAGCCAGCCAAAGGGCAACATTACTGCCCCAGGCCAGCTCCACTGGGTGTGCAAGAAAGCCCAGGCCTCTGCAGGCCTCAATCCTGTCCTCAGGCCGCAGCCAACCAGGACAAAGGGCCTGCGGCGACCCAAGCGGCCAGCAGGGGGCACTGTTGACGAGCCTACGTGCCCAGAGGGGCTTCCAGTAGGCTTCTCTGGCATCTAGGCCTTCGATTCCCCATTTGTAGAGGAAGATGGTGAGGGTGAGGGATCAGATGGCTTCACCAAGCTCCATCTCTAAGAGGAGCTCTGCCCAGGAAGGAAACAGCATCTGGTCTAGGGCTTTGATAAGGCACCTGCCAAATGACTGACAGATCATTTCTGGAGCGCTTGAGCCACCCAGGGAAGCCCCCAGCAGGCATGGGGAGTCCAGAGCCCCCAGGCAGTCACCTTTGGGCCCAGAGGCAGTGGGGCCACAGTTCTCACACTAGGAAGCAAACGGAAAAGGCGGGAAGGAAGGGAACTGTCCAAGCTCAGGCCGGGCTCCAGGGAGCTTGTGGCCATCCTGCCTGGAAGTCAGTGGCTGGTCGGAGTTGGCTTCTAGAGTCAAAGATTCTCCGAATATCAATACCCAAAGGTCCTTTAACGTCTCCCACTAGCCTAACAGCTCAGCTGGTTTTGTGTGGGGGAGCCCGAGGCCTGTAGGAGTTCGTCCAAAGCCACACAGCACAGGGGGCTGGGTCCAGGCCCCAGGCACTCTCCTTCCAGGCGAGGGTTCCTGACTAGAGGAGCCAAGAAATGGACAGATGGGCCGGGGATATCTGTGAGACCCAGTGACGGGGTGGCAGCTAGCAGGGAAGACGTCATAGGTCACAACTGTGTGTCATCTATAATAAAGGAACAGAATGCCTGGCTGGTTATGCAGGCACTCACAGGTGAGGTGACATTTTTAAACTGCTGAGATCAATGGAAAATCAGGGTTATTAACATCAGGAACAGACGCGGCTGGCAGCTCCAGCCCCTGCAGGAGAGGGGTCAGGACCTGAAGGCTAAGGGCCCCAGGCCTGGAGAGAGGGGTAGGCTAAAGGAGGCACGGGAGAGGGCGCTCACTGAGGGGTGGTCGGGAATCCCTATTAGTTCTGCACCTGCTACGTGCAGGCACCAGTCCTGGTCCTGTGCGTTGCTAATTTATTTAGTCCTAAAAGGCTCAGAGAGGTGGCACAGCTCGCTGAGACTCAAATGCTCTGCCTTTCTAACTGTTTATATGTTGTTTCTTCCACTCCACCAAGAAGGAAGCCTCCTGGAAGTCCCCCCCACCCCGCCCCCCGCCCGGGCTGTGACTGCGCCCAAAGAGATATCCCTTTGGTTCCACCCAAACTGTCCAAATCCACCCACTTGCTTCCAAGGCTCCCTGCGCGCTGGCTGTCTGGAGAAGTGACCGGTGTTCAGCGGCCAGCAGAGGTCGCCCTCCACCGTGGGAGCGTTGCTGGCCACAGCTGCCTCCCTCCTCAGAGCCTGGATTCCTATAAGCCTTTACAAGTCGCTACAAATCCTCCCAGGCGGCAGCTCCAGTGCCCACCGTGGCATTCCCTCCCAACTGGAGACTGTGCGGGCCTGGCCCCGGGTGCACCCATGGCCCCAGCCCTGCTACCGCCGTCTGCCTCTGAATGGAGAGTGGGCTCAAGCAGGCAAGCCCCCGTCGCCTCTGGCCCCGGGCTTCTCTCCTGGTCCGAGCAGACAAGAGCCTGTAGGAGATGCAAAGCTAGTCAGCCTGGGGGCCTGGAGAAGACCCTGCTCTGCCACGGCCGCCAGGCCTCAGTTTCCTCTTCTGTAACAGGAAGGCTAGCAGCCCTTGGCAGCCCTTCAGACTCCAACATCTTAGGGGTTCTGTCAGGAGCTTCAGCTGTTTGAATGCTCCCTCTCGACAAATGTAGAAGCTTGGCTCCAAACGGCAAAGCAAGCCCGTCCCAAGGCAGCCCCAGGGAGGGAGCCGCCATTCCAGGGGAGCCTGAGGCCGCTGCGCTGCCTTTCTCAGCTCACACTGTCCTTGCCCCTGCGCTCAGCTTGGCGTCACTGCTCGTAGGTATGTTTTCTGACTGACGGTGACGTCTGGGTGGGCTAGTCTTCCCAGCGCCTAGTTGAACTCTCGGAGGGCCAAGCTTCCGTATTACACCTCTTAGCACCTGGCACAGCGCTGGCCAAGTTTACCTTAGTGGTGCCCAGCACCGGGACGTGCTGCAGAAAAGTTAGCTGCTATTACGCACACAGGGCTGCTCAGGGAGAGAGAATGCTGGGAGCTGAAAGGACGCCTGGGGACCACCTGGTCCTGTGCCCTCATGAGGCAGGATTGGAGGTAGGGGCTGGAAGAGGGGAAGGTCGCAGAAGGAGACAATGGCCGAGTGGGACTGAAGCCCACCTGGCTGTTCTCAGTTGGGCCCAGGTTATCTCTGAAAGCATGTCTCCTGGTCTGAACGGCTGGGGAAGGCACATGGCCTCGGTGGGCTCCTCCCAGCACATGGGAAGTGGGGTGCTCTTAGCTGCCCCATAGAAATGTGGATGGAGCCCTGGAGGCAGCTCCCTAGGATGCTGGGCCAACATGAGCTGTGCTAACACCAGCGTGTTTTATTTTTCACTTTGGAGGCCAAACAAGTTAACCAGTCCTCCTAACACGCATGCATCTGGGCAGAGGTTTGCTTACGTGTGTGCATGCTTACACACATATGTACTCCTTTGCATACTTGAGACTAAGTACGTGCACACACTGAGTGATGCACAGGTGCACTTGAGCACACACAGCTCATGACAGCTTGCACAGGCGAGCGCGGGTCCCCGGGGAGCCGTGTGAGCAGTGGTGTGCAGAAATGACTCAATCACCCTGCATCTGCAGCGCAGGTCCCTGGGCGAGCAGAGCTGGCGGTGGGGGTGGAGGGCCTGTGCCCACAGCTTGCAGAACAGAGGCTGCATTCCAAGACAGCGCCAGGCCAGGGAGCTTGGGACCTGTCCACAGCTCAGCCTGGTGGACGGTCCTGGGGGTCCCGGGGACCTGTCCCTGCCAGCCCCTTTACCAGCTCTCAGACTCCAAGAGGGCAGAGAGCATGGG
>NW_006284436.1:406181-407578 GCF_000327345.1 Myotis davidii
GCCTTCTCGCTTGATCTCGACTTTCTACCACTTCCAGCCGCACCCTGTGTCCTCCACATAGGGCTGCTCCATCTCCTGGACTATGCTCTGACCATCACACCTCCCTGTCTTGCCTCTGCCCCTCAGCCCCAAGCTTCTGGCCCGGTCACCGATCTAGGTCTACTCAACTGCCACCCTCTTGTTGGTTTCCCTCAGCAGAGCTACTCACTTGTACATCCCCAGTGTCTTTGCCCCGCACCCTATCTTGGCGACACTAGACAGTGGTGTACCTCTGCATCCATCTCCCCCATCAGCTGGGATGTCATCCGGTTATCAATTCCCAGAGCCTAGCCCAGGGTCTGGTACCCAGCAGGTGCTCAGCAATGCTCATTAGATGGACGGACAAATGGGTGGATGGACAGCCATTGTGATCCAGAGTGCCAAGAGCTGAATACCCAATGGCCCAGCCTAATCAAAGGGTCTTGGGACTGGGAGAGACTCCATTAGCCGAGTCCAGGGTTCCCAAAGAGCGACGCATGTACCAGCAGTGGAGGAAGAATGATTTTAGGCGGTCCACAGAAACCTCGTCAATATTCCTAGTGACATATTTGGACTAGAACAATGATCACTGCTGAGTTTGTTGCTATTATTGAGAACTAGAGGGCCGGTGCACGAATTCTTGCATAGGTAGGGTCTGGCCAGCCCACCCTGATTGGAGCTGATTGGGCCAGGCTGGCTGGGGGAAGGGGACATTGGAGGTTGGAGGGCTGGCCCTGCCCCCGATCAGGGTGGGGGGAGGAGCCGCAGGCGGTCCCGGCCCCTGGTCGAACTCCTGGTCAAACTCCCAGTCGAGGGGACAATTTTCATATTAGCCTTTTATTATATAGGATAAGGGTAAATTAGGGAGCAATGGCAGACCTGAGTGGGTTAAGGAACCACCTTGAACAGCATAAAGGGAATGAAAGAGACTGAGGTTAGGGAAGGACTGATCCAGCCCAACGCCCTCCTCGTCTTCACGGCGAAGGAGCAGAAGCCCAGAGAGCTGCAGGGTCTGCCTGTGCTCACACGTTTATGACTCTCCCATTCCCCATCCTCGGGAGACTGCACGCTGCCTGGCGCTGGAGGAGGGTGGAGGTGAAGCAGAGACAGGCAGAAGAAAGTGGCTTTGTGCCCTGTCCCAGGGAAGTCAGGGAAGGGCAGAGGGACAGGAGCTGAGGACAGACGGAGGCGAGAGGCAGCTCTGGGCAGCTGCCCAGGACCAGCTGCTCCCACTCTTGGCCGGGTGGCCGGAGCAGGTCGTGGGCCAGCTTGAGGCCTGGAGCAGGGCGAGGCTCCAGGGAGGGGTGGCCCTGAGTCTAACCTTCCTGCTCTCTGGCATGGTGAATAGCTGCTTTATCGCCCTGAGTCTGTGTCCTCCC
>NW_006284436.1:409471-439310 GCF_000327345.1 Myotis davidii
GCTGGCCCTGCCTCCGATCAGGGTGGGGGGAGGAGCCGCAGGCGGTCCCGGCCCCTGGTCGAACTCCTGGTCAAACTCCCAGTCGAGGGGACAATTTTCATATTAGCCTTTTATTATATAGGATAAGGGTAAATTAGGGAGCAATGGCAGACCTGAGTGGGTTAAGGAACCACCTTGAACAGCATAAAGGGAATGAAAGAGACTGAGGTTAGGGAAGGACTGATCCAGCCCAACGCCCTCCTCGTCTTCACGGCGAAGGAGCAGAAAAGCCCAGAGCTGCAGGGTCTGCCTGTGCTCACACGTTTATGACTCTCCCATACCCCATCCTCGGGAGACTGCACGCTGCCTGGCGCTGGAGGAGGGTGGAGGTGAAGCAGAGACAGGCAGAAGAAAGTGGCTTTGTGCCCTGTCCCAGGGAAGTCAGGGAAGGGCAGAGGGACAGGAGCTGAGGACAGACGGAGGCGAGAGGCAGCTCTGGGCAGCTGCCCAGGACCAGCTGCTCCCACTCTTGGCCGGGCGGCCGGAGCAGGTCGTGGGCCAGCTTGAGGCCTGGAGCAGGGCGAGGCTCCAGGGAGGGGTGGCCCTGAGTCTAACCTTCCTGCTCTCTGGCATGGTGAATAGCTGCTTTATCGCCCTGAGTCTGTGTCCTCCACTGTCAGACAGGAAGTGCCCCTCACGGTGCCACCGGCCCGGGGAGCCGACTATGTGCAGTCACTCCGCGGACAGTGGTCTGAAAGGGGAAACTCTCACTTGGACGCCAGCTCTTCCAAACCCAGCTGCTCCCTCCACTCGGGGAATGCCCATGCCAAGGCCTAACAGGGCTCCCTACTCCTGCCCAGAGTTCGGACACTGGCTTGCACTTGGGGTTCCTGGAAGGGTGGACCCCCTTCTCCCCATAACCCAATCTCCCAGCACCCACCCTGTCTACAAGGAACATCTCTGTCAACGGTGGTCTGTGGGCTAACAGAGTGAACCCTTGTGTTTCAGAGTGGGGGCTTCTGGGGGCCGGCCCCACACTGCCACCTCTGCCAACCTGCTCTGGGACACCACCGTTAACCCAGAGGGAGGAAACTTACTTGGGGAATACGTGTCGATGCTGCCCTGACAGAGGGGCTGGCCCACGGGTCAGAGCCACGCGGGGCTGGGAGTCCCAGCTCCGTTCTTCGGGGGAGCCTTAGCCCCAGCTTGCGAGGCCTCAGCTGGCGCAGACCATGCCCTTGAGGCCAAACCCTCCTGCCATCTCTGCGGCACTGAGAGTCCCTGACCTCGGGGCGAACTTCCTTTGGCAGCTCCTCTCCCCAAAAGGTGAAGGAGGGCCAGATGCAGCCCTGGACAAGGTCCCGCACCCATGGCAGCCCGGGCAAGGTCAGCAAACGCAGGATGTACAGCCATCCCCATGGCTACGCCCCTGCCTTCTGTTTCCCAGGGTGGGAGGGGACACGGAGCCACTACTGTACATGTCAGCCACGAGGGGACTCAGCTCACCTGGCTGTGAGCCTCAGACTTCTCCTCGATGTCCCAACTACTATTACCAAACAGGCTCAGAGAGGTCCAATGACTTGCTCAAGGTCATACTAGTGACCTTGGACTTGAGCTCCCGTCTGGCTACAAAGCCCACGACGTTTTCCCGTGTCATACTCTCCATGGGAGTGTGGCAGGCCTTCGCTGGCCCCCACTGTCGGCACGTGAGGACAGTGTCCTGCCTGGTGCTGCGGGTGCTGGGCAGCCACGAGCCTTCAGGATAGCAGGGCCCATGCAGTGGCCCCGACCTACCTTCGTCTAGAGCAGCAGATCTCAACCTTGGCTGCACATTAGAATCACGTGGGAATCTTGTTAAAATCCTGATTTCGGGGCCTCATCATTGGTAACAAAGAAACAGAATTTCCGGAGGATGAGGCCCCGAAATCAGGATTTTAATAAGATTCCCAGGTGATTCTAATGTGCATACAAGGTTGAGAACCACTGGTCTAGAGGCTCTTGTCTGTAATTCCAAGGCTGGGGTGCCATGAAGTGGGAAAGAGGGAGGGAGGGAGTTCCCTGAGGGCCCTTGGGAGATATGGGGTGGAATGAGGCTGGAGATGGAGCCGGGCCCCCTAACCACCAGCTGTGGCCTCTAGAACAGTGATGGTGAACCTTTTGAGCTCGGCATGTCAGCATTTGAAAAATCCTAACTTAACTCTGGTGCCGTGTCACATAAAGAAATTTTTTGATATTTGCAACCATAGTAAAACAAAGACTTATATTTTTGATATTTATTTTATATATTTAAATGCCATTTAACAGAAAAATCAACCAAAAAAATGAGTTCGTGTGTCTCCTCTGACACGCGTGTCAAAGGTTCGCCATCACTGCTCTAGAAGGTTGTACGTACCCTGCAGACTTCTCTTACAGCTCTAGGGACAAATGTGTTCCCTACTGCCCCTAAGCCCAGCTCCTCGAGGCTCCAAACCTACCGACCTGGCATTCCCAGGGAGGCACAGACAGGCACGGGCCAATGGCTAGTCAGTGAGAGCCAGAGTTAGACGAGCCCTTAAGGATCACCTGGCACAGGGATGGCAGGACGATGGGGTACGGCACACCACCTCCACGTCATACCCAAGGCAGGTATGGCGAATCAATCACCACTCCCCCGGATGAGTCCCGCCATGTCTTGCCCATCCTCCACACACCCTCCGCCCAGCCCTCCTGCATCGCCTGAACCAGCCCATCTTTGGAAGGGGAGGGCTTCGCCTGAGGTCAGCAGCCCGTCAGGCGCGAGCACAGCCGCATGCAGACTTCCTGATGTCTGACTCTGTGCCCTTTCCCCTGAACTGTGACTCAGAGCCAGGTTCCTCTGGAGTGGAGAGCCCATGTATGGCCCACTCAGGTGAGCCAGCCACGCTGCAACGACCTATGTCACAGCCTCACAGCAGCTTGCAGACAAGTACTACCCCCTTCTGCAGATGAGAAAACTGAGGCTGAGAGTAGACGTGTGCTTTCTTCCCGTCACACAGGAAGCACAGTTGCCCTGGGACAGCAGCTGCTCCTCGCGCGTCTGGGCTTTTACTTTCACTAACTGGACAGGCCTTCTCCTTTAGTTAACTGTTATGAACTGTCAGATTTTTCTTAATTCTCATAAAATAAAATATTAGAGAAACAAATCAGAAAGCAGACATTTACCTGAGCTAACAGTGGGGAAAAAAAAAGTCCTCATGGCTTAGGTCTGGAGGGGGTCTGGGGACCTGCTCAGGCCTATCTACATGAGGAAACAGGGCTGGGGCAAGGGTCAGGTGGAGCGAGAGCAGAGACTTGAAGCCCCGTCGTGGGTCAGAAGTGGGAGGTCAGGGCTCACACCCCAGTTCCCTGAACTTCTCGGCTCTCTCTGGCCCTAATTTGGTCGAGGCCCGCCCCTTGCAGATGCCTGTCCAGGCCAGGCCTGTGGTCACAGACAGCTAAGATACAGAGGGCCTGCCTGGCCACGCTCCCAGCAGCCTGGAGGGGTGGGCCGGGGAGGGGGTAGGACAGGGTGCCGGCAGGCCATGCGCCGGGCAGAAGTCGGCTCTGCTCCCACTCGGAAACTGCGGTTTCCCTGGCAGAAGAAGACCTTGTGGACCTGTGCAGAGATTTTCACCATCTCAGCTGGGCTGAGGCTGGCACAGACCCCACAAGCCCCCCTTGCCCCATCTCTCCAGGAGGCCCTCTGGCCGGGGTGGGGTTGGGGTTGAGCTGGGTCTGGTGCCCATCACCCACCCTGTCCTCTGGTCTGTACTCGAGAAGTGTCTGGGTATGAGGCTACTTGGGGACTGGGCCTCCCCATCCCAGGCTGGGAGTGGGGGTCTCATTCATGGAACACTCCAGGGACAAGCTAGGCACCCCACAGGCCACCTGAAGATGCTTCCTGAAGTCCACAAGACAAAAACTCACACCCGGTGCCCCACGGCCACACGCTGGATCGCTCTTCTAACTGTGCGGGGTACTCTGCAGTTTACAAGGCACTCGGGTCAGAGCCCCATTCGACCCTATGGGAAGTGTGGCTCAGTGGTTAAGGACACCAGGATGTCTGGGTTCAGATTCTGACTCTGCCTCTTGACTTGCTAGCTCCTGCGACGTAGGACAAAATGCTGCTGCCCTTTGCGTGCCTCAGGCTTAGCGTCTGAAACCAGGAGCAGGAGCCGTGGTGCCTGCTGCCCAGGCTGCTGTGCTCGGTGGCAAGGCAGGGTGTGGGGAGCACTCGCTGGCTCGGCACAGGACCCAGGATCATCTCCAGCAGAGGCAGCAGGACCTGCCAGGAGGAGCTGGTGCCACTGAGGGGACAGCAAGGGCACTGAAAGCGACCACCAGACACTAAGATCTTCAACCTTCAAAAAAGATCCTATTCTAAAAACTTATTTATTTTTAAAGATTGCAACATCTTAGGCAGAAGATCCATTTATGCAACAATGGAAAGGGCCATGCTCTGGACGGAGGGGTGGGAGTGAGGCTGCCCACTTCACTCACCCTCACATGGGGGTCTCTGGGAACCACCTTACAGGCAGGTGCCAGGCCTCAGAGGTCGTGGGTGGCTGAGGCGGGGCTCTGTACCCACTGACCAGAGAGCTGGAGGGAGGTGTCCTGGTAGCAAAGGCCAGTCGTGGAAAGTTCCAGAAGGAAGGAGAGATAGGGTTGGATATGTGAGCAGAGCACTGCTCCTCCAGTGCAGCGGCCTGGACGCCCAGTGATGTCTGTCCGGGCGGGCAGGGCGGGCAGTGTCACTGACGAAGGCTGGGAGACCAGGGAGGAACCAGTCTCCTCTGGGCAAAAGGAGGCAGAACACCTGAGGTCCGCTCCTCCCTGAACAAAGGATTCTCTGCTCACGGCTGCTGGGGCCAGCTCAGATTCTCCCCGGGAGGTTAACTGAACCCCTCCCCTGTGAAGGCCTTAGAATCTGGCTTTCCCAAAGTTATTGGGTGGAAACCACTTTTTCCACTAAACACATTTTAAAATCCCCTAGGACTAGTTTTCCCGGAACTCACTGAGAAATTCAGACCTAAGGAGAGTGGCTGCAGGGTGCAGAGGCTGGGCAGCAGGAGAGAGAAGGCGGGCAGCAGGCAGGCTGTGGGGCAGGGGCCAGAAACGGAAGTGTCTGCCGGAAGAGAAGCCACAGGGCACCCTCGCTAACGTCTGAAACCCTTCCCCTCAGGACTGGGGCCCCAGATTCTGAATCCAATATCATGGCCAGCTTCATGCAGCCACCACCATCTCCACAGACCTAACCAGCCAGGAGCCTGCCTGCCCGAGGGCCCCCTGGGCTCTGTGCCCCAGGCCACTTGCTGTGAGGGCAAAGACCGGAGCTGGAAGGTCCAATGAGCTGCCTGAGGCACAAGCTAGGTTGGCTGGGGAGACTGGCCCCTTCTCTGCTCCACCCAAGCCATGCACTCTAAAGAGAGGACACCCCGGCCACAGGAACCACAGGTCACAGGCCAGGGTGGCCCAGACCGAGGTGGCCCAGACAGCCAGAGCTCTCTCCCTGAGGCTGCGGAGTGGGCGGCCTCAGAAATCTCAGTTCCTGATTTGAATTAACAATGAGAACAATCCAGGTATCTTAGTATCGACTGAGTGTCCGGGAGCACCTTTGGCATTTTATGTGAATTATCTTTATAACAATAGACTGTACCCGAAAGTAGAGTGATTAGCACTGTCCCAAAATGGGAAAACTAAGACCGAAGTGGTTAAGGAACTTGCCCAAGATCAGAAAATCGCAAAGCGTGCTTCGAATCCACGTCTGTCAGACCCAGCATCCACCTGCCAAACCATGCTACCTTCCAATGAACATGATGCCACGGACAGCTGGCCTCCAGGCTGTCCTGAAGCAGGCCCTTGAGCTCAGCCATCCGCCCGGCACACTGTGTGCCCGCTCTGCACACTGGCTGTGCCCAGCTGAGTGGGACACAGACGAGAGGCGTCCGTCCTTAATGGGCTCCAGATCCCACAGGGGGGTGTCCCCCAGCATGCCAACACACGTGCACTGCTGTGGACACACAGTAGGCCTCCTGACTCTCTGGCCTTGTGAGATGGGGTGAGATGATTCTTAAGGCATTTTCTAGCTGTCATGCTCTGGCAGGAGGCTGGGGAAGAGAGGAGTAAACAAAAAAAGTAAGACGACAACCCTGCCTTCCAGAAGCCTAAAATCCAGGTGACAAGCTGTTCCACCCCACCTGCTGGCGGTCCCTGCTACGGGGGCTAGACCAGGGCCGGGCAGGGGGCATCCCCATGGTCTTTCTGCAGGAGGTGAAATGGAGTGAGCCCAGAGGGCCGGGAGGTTTGGTCCCCAGGGACAGTGTGGCTGGGCAGAGGGCCAAGACTTGGGAACAGGCTGGGATGCGGCAGGGAAGGCCAGTCTTATTTCGGAAATAAAACCACATGCCCAGTGCCCTTTTGACCAGGCCTGGCTGGTCAGCCTGGCAGGGTGGCATGAGGGTCTTTCTTAAAGGAGAAGGCACTGAAATGAAGCAGAATGCTCACAACTCATCTGTTTTTTAATTAACTCACCCTGCTGCCTTAAGTGATTCCCTGCTTACGCTCATTCTTTTGAAAATTCCAAAGTGCTGTTTCTGACCTGTGATTTACTACGCCGTACGTCTCTATAAGCAGTGTTTTAGCTTAAGTGGCAGTTGCATATTAATTACAAAGTTAATTATGTGCTGTGTAATCATGCTGTAATTCATTAGTTTACTCTACACTCTGAGAGCCTCGTGCTAATAACAAGATCTGACAGAGGGTTTCAGGAATCACCAAAAATTTCCACTGACAATCCCGAGTGAGGCCGGGAAGCACTCGAGACCGCATCAATACGCCTCCTTGGACCAGTGGCTGGACCTGAGGCCCGGTCTTTGTGCTGTCGGGGGCCAGACCCGCGTGGACTGTAAACCCTGGTCTGCTGAGGACAGTGGAAAACCCAGCTGGGTCTTATTTTCTCCCCACGGAAGTGCAGGGACAGGAACAGAATTTGTTTAAAATTACTTACGGAACACAGAGTCAGTTCTAGGTGAAAAATAACAGCTCGGATCACTACAGTGGCCGTGGGAACACCGGCTGCGGGGCAGGCCCAGCGGGGCCTCCAGGACGCAGGTCTGAAGCAGTTATTCAGACAGGGAGACCCAGGCCCATGGTGGGGGTCGGGGTCGGGGGGCTTGTCTGGGATTTGGATCAAAGTCTCTTTTCCTTCTCTACTGAGTCCCCCGAAGCATCCAGGGACCTGAAAGTGAACGCTGGCCATGCTTCTCTCTCCCTTCTTTCCTGTTGTGTTTTGTCTCCTAACAAAATAACCGCGGGGTGTCCTCACTTCACTCCTGAGAGAATCTCAAAACCCCACCGAGGCCCAGCTGCCCGGCCTGCGAATCGGAGTGAAAGCTTCCTGCCTCCTTGCATAGCCTTGGATGATGGATGGGAAGGAAACGTGGGCACTCCGGACCCTGTGGCACCTCCACTGCTAGGGGGTTCTCTTCTAGAACCATCTCTTCCCAGGCTCTGTGTTGCCAGCCGCTGAAGAATCCCCACGCTCCTCCAATGGCATTTAAAAGTCGCCATGCATAAAGCAGGCTTGCTGCAGTCACCCGCACTCTGCAAATCTGCAGATCAAATTTCAAGCCCTTGTTGCAGGAGGGGTTACAAAGGCTGTGACCTACCCCCAGACCCAGTGGCCTGGCCTGGCCTGGCCTGGCTGCTGAGACCCTCTTCTGCCTTCCAAATATAAACCTGCTTGTTTATTTCTACTGACAGCTGAATGAAAAAAAAAAAAGTGGAAGTCCTTTCCCTTCTGGCTCTAGTCAACAAGAGGAGAGAGGTCTCAGAGCCCCAGCTGGCATGGGAGGAAGGCAAATAAGAAAAAACAAAACATGTCCTTGTGTTGCAGCGGAATGTTTAAGAAAGAGGCAAAAAGCACAAGGTCAGGGCAGCTTTCATTTTCTATCATTTCAGTGGGCTCAGGGCGGAGGCAGGATGCTGCCGACTCGACAGTTTTGGGGGAATCACTTTTGGAGGGAACTCATTCTGGGGGGAGGGAGGGGGTGCTTCTTAGCAGCCCAAGCGCTGCTGTGGTTTCCTTTCCTGGGAACCCTTTGGTTTCCCTGGCAACAGAGAAGTCCAGCCTCCAAAGTTCTGCTCAAAGACCAAGGCCTGGCCTGGGATGTTCCCAGCAATTACCCGCGGCCAAGGCTTCGCCATGCTGCTGCAGGGGCGGGAGCCGAACGGGAGAGAGGTGCAAAAGTGTCAGCTCTGCAGAACGGCGGCACTGGTGTACCGCCCCCACCTGTGCAAGCAGCGACTCATCCCCAGATCGCCGCTTTCCAGGGCTTCATGGCTGAGCAGGTAAAAATGCCAGGGAACAGCTAGGAAGCAAGCCTGTGTTTGCCCGCACCCAGGACCCGGAGGGCGTGGGACAGGCTCGGAGGTGGGTGGCCGATGGACAAGTGAGGCCGGGCCTCCTGTCCCGCAGGCTTCGGCCTTAGGTGGCTGCACAGGGAACTATCAGATGAGAGCAGGTCTGAATTTCTGAATCATCTCCCTCCATCCAGGCTCGCTCCAGAGGTGCCTCGTGGATCTTAGAGCCCATCTTTTTAGAGAGAAATATTTAAATGTCTGGCCTGGGAAGATGCTTTTTGGGCATCGGATGTGGGAGGGGACGGGAGCAGGAGAGCAGGGGAGGCAAAGAGGGGGCCAGTGATGGCCTTTGCGGAGCGCTCACCTGGCCGCTGGGCACTGTGCTGAGTGCTCCATATCTCATTTAACTTGCTCGCCAGTGGCCGGCTGCAGCAGGTGCGATTAGCCCTTGCTGGAGGAAACCAGGCGGGGAGTGCCTGCCCAAGGCCACCCAGTCAGCGAGTGGCAGAGCTGTGGCTCACACCTGCCAGTCTCAGAGCCCTCTTCTCAGGAGAGCGGTAGAAGGAGTGGCAGTGGGAAGAGGAGGGCTTGGATGGAAAGCGGTTTACTTCCCTGGTGGCAAAAAAGGGACAGAGGTTCCCAGAATCCCCCCAACCCCCACACATGGAGCCCTCCCCTATCGAAACATTCCCCCGGAAGCCAGGCCTTCCCCAGAGGCCCACCTTGAGGCTGATGTGTCCTGATGCTGCATCTTTTATGAGCTTTATCTCCGTGAAAGCCCAGAACAGCCCCGCAAAGTAGGTAGTGATACTCCATCTTATAGACGAATGGTGGGGGCTCAATAGCGTGTCCCAGTTCACACAGCTAGCAAAAGGCAGAGCTGGGTTCAGGCCCTGACCTTATGTTGAAATATAGGTGGGGTCTTAAATAATGATGGTGTGATGATGATGATGATGATGATGGTGGTGATGGCAGCCAACCCTCTAGAGCTCCTCCAGGAGCTCGTACCGTTTCAAGCACTCCATGTGTATTAACTCATTTTATTCTCTCCACCGTGCTCTGCAGTGCACACTATACTTAACTTCATTTCACGGATGGGGAAATGGAGGCAGGGAGCTCTGCAGGCAACATGGCCAAGGGCACACAGCTGGTAAACCGTAGGCCAGGATTTGGACCCAGCCAGGCAGGCAGCTGAGCTCATACTTATAACCTGTGTGACGGCTGTTTCTCTAATCACTGGAACACCCTGCCAACCAGCCTTGAGTCCTTGATTCTGGGTGGTTCTGGGGTCCCTTGAGCCAGGAAGAGCCCTGGAGAGCTCCTTCCCCTCCCTGGACACATCAGGCAGGGGCCAGACCGCATCCGTGTGTGTGTGTGTGTGTGTGTGTGTGTGAGCGCCAGTGCGCACGCCTCAGGCCTCGCTGCATCCAGAGAGTGCGTGCAGCTGATTTATAACCCGTACAGAAAACAGAATTGCAAATCTCACCCACAAATCTTCCCTATCGAGGTACTGTGACAGGCAGACATGCTGTGAATTGCCAGGCACAGGCAGCCCTCCACCAGCCTTGGCTCCCTCACGCTCCCGGCTCCGGGACTGAGCCCTGGGGACCAGGCTACCCATGGCTCCCTTGGGGTCCTCTGGTGGCCGGCAGTCTGGTCAGCTGGGCCCTGGGAGTGGCCCCCGACTTAGAAGGCCCAGTCCTGTTCCTCAGAAACGCTGGCTCCTGAGTGGTCAGGCCCTGGGGAAGCCCCATGTGGCACAGGTGACCATCCCTCCCGGCTGGGTCCCACACGCCGCCTGCCCTCACACTTTCCTCACTGCTCAGGGCAGGGCCGTTGGCACCTACAGGCTGCGCAGGAGGACACTGGCAACACGTACGGTGACCTCGGCTACACTCATTGTTTCCTCTCGTCTCGTGTGATCAGCATGCCAAGGCTCAGAGAGGTTCTGTGGCTTGGGCCCTGGATCTGAACACGGGCGGACTGATTCTAGAGCCTGGGCTGAGAACCACTCTACCCTCAAATCCTCAAACCCTGCGGAGGGCCCTTCAGCCCTGTCCCTGACACTCACACGACCTCCCTGTCCCCCAGAGGGGACAATGGGAGGGCCCAGGTTTGGGTCTGGTTGGGGCCACCTCATCTGTGTTCTACCCCATTCCCATTTCCACAGTTGGGAACGTGGGAGGAGTTCCTGGCTTCCGCAGACCTGGCACTCTGAGTCCCGTTCACACTGTCCTGGCCAAACCCGGCCCTGGGGGCCATGGTAATAGCACTACCCTCTGAAGGTGGCACCCAGCACTCAGCCCCTCGGACTGGGTGACAGCCCAGTAATTCCCTGCTGCCCCATCCTTCAGGGTGGGCCAGGACAGGGCAAGAAGGAGGCTGACAGGCTGGGTGGCGACAAGGGCAGCAGTGGGCCCTGTCTTGGCTCTGCCCTAACCTGCTGTGTGACCCAGGCCAGTCCACTGCCCTTCCTGAGTTTTGTCTTTTTTTCCTGGAAAATAGACTGGGCTTGCCTGCAGGCTTACGAGAGGATTAATTTAAATGAGCACAAGGGATCCCTCCACCCTTTGGAGATGTGTACACAGGCATGCACACATGTTCACACTCACACGCATACATGCACCCACAGCTGGTGGCATCGGGTTATAGGAATCCCCATCGCAGCCCCCAAAGCACCCCACACCAGGCTGCCCTTCTTGGGGGTGTCTCTGGGGCCTGGCATCAGGGTGAGAGGCCTGGCTCCTCCTCCTCCTTCAGCTCAGACTCCCTCAGCCCCAAACCTATAATCACCGGCAGGGAAATGACAGCCTCGCCCAGCAGCCACCCTCAGCTGGTGGGCGGGGAGGCGGGCGGTGGCCATGGTGGTGGCTGGAAGGCAGGCCTGGGACACAGAGCTGCCGAGTCAGGGGAGGTCAATGGTGCGGACGATGCCATGGGGACTGTGGGCTTTGGGGTGGGCAGATGATGAATGAAAGGGAAGAGGGGGAGGGGGAGGCACAAGGCCCAAGGCTGGTCTGAGGCTGACCCTCTGCAGGACAAGGCCCAGGGAGGGTCAGCAAGGGGTCATGACCCTGGAACCAGAAGCACGGGCCTGAGACACGGAGGCAGGATGACTTGGCCCTTGGAAGAAGCAGTGCCCCCAGTTTGGGCTTGAGAAGCTGCAAACCCTGGTTGCAAGGAGACCAGGGCAGGGCCCGGGCTCTGCATTTTAGAATGAGCTGCTTGGGACCCTGGACTTCCTCTGTCCCAGGAAGGTGCTGGGGTTCCTCCTGCCTGTGCTGCCGTCCCCTTGGCACCCGCCTCCATGTGGCAGGAGGGCCAGGCCATGGGCAGTGCCATGGGCACTCTGACCATATCTGCTAAGCTCGGCTGCTCAACACTTGTCCCCTCAGAGGCACATGCCCATTGGTGGGTGGGGCTGCAGGGCTGTCCCTGTTTACTAAGGCCCAGCCAGCCAGCTGGGTTCGCGGGGAGCACGCCTCCTGGGCCCTCCCTGACAACAGCCAACAGGAGGCTCAAACCCGGCCCCAAACTTGCTGGACCATCCAGGGCCACGCGGACCCTTGGCCCATGTCGGTGGGAACCAAAGGCTTGGCCTCCTGACAAAGGGACATCCCGCCCCCGTCCCTGCTGCCCCGGCTCTCCTTGGCCTGAGACAAGTCACTTGCACTCTCTGGCCTGGGTTCTTCATCTGCAACAGGAAATGAGAGGAGATGCCTATGGGGCTGGGCAGCGGGAGGGAGGAGCGTTCAGGGTGGAGCAGCTTCAGGAAAGCTGGGTGAGAGAGCAGTGCACACGCGCCCTGACACAGGTGGGCTGTGTCAGGAGCCTGGGGTGGAGGCTGGGTCTGGAGTTAGGGTTAGGGTCAAGGTTGAAAGTGTAGTTGGGGACAGCGTGGAGTTTATCTGACGGGCACTGTCTGAAAGAAGAGTCTGTGGGCAGCTGCCTCAGTGTCTCTGGACCGCAGGAGGGACCACTCAGAGGGAGGCAGCAGTGTCTGCTTGGGGCCACTTGGAGGGCCAGCGTGGCTCCCACCCCGCCAGGGAGGCTGGAGGCGAAGGTGCAGCCAGCCTCCCTCGGACCAGCCTGAGCACAAGCTGCTCTGACACTCAAGGCCTGGGTGACAGGTGATGGGGCAGGGACCTAAGGAAGGGCCCGTTTGGGCATCAGGGCATTTGGCTTTGGCCCAGGTGAGGGCCATGGGGATGACCCAGCTCTGGTCTGGAGCCAAGGGCACTGCCTGGGCCTTCCCAGGCACAGGCCTCGCTGGGCCAGGACTCATGCTGACATCACCACAGCCCCTGGCACACCTGTTGTCCTGTTTGAAATCTGGGGACTCAACCTCTTTTAAGAGAGTTCAGCTTGAGGACAGGGTCACCAGGATGACCCTGGTCACGCAGGAGTGCTGGGGTGTGCACAGCCTGGCACCCCTGGGCATTTCCTCGGTCTATGCCAGTGAAGGCCCAGGGCTGGTCTCTGCTGGGAACAGGCCACTGCCCCTCCCAGTGCCCCACCTCCCTCTTCACCTTCCCTCTGACCTCCAGGATGGTGTGAGGCACGGGTCCACCTGCACCCTTGGTGCCCCTCGGGAAGGAACAGATGGACTGGCGGTGGACAGGTGGGCAAGGAGCTATAGTGGAAGCAGAGCTTGCCTGCTTCTGTCTGCCCAAGGATGGGGATCTGAAGCTGGGGGCCCAGGGCCAGGGCAGGTGGCATGAGTGGCAATTGTTCCAGTGGCTTGTCTGCTCAGCGTGCCTGCTCACCCGCTGCCCGGTCCCCACTTGCCATGGCCTCACCAGCCCCTTCCCTGCCCCCTCACGGGCCAGAGATGGCTGTCGCCATGGCAACCCTGCTCATTCAGTCCGAGATAATGAAGCCAATGTGTTTTTCATTTCCATGAGCTGGAGTGCGAGCTGAGCGGGAGAGGAGCTTTCCCTTTTCAGCCCCTCCTCTGGGGGAAGAGGCAGGCTGGAAAGAGAAGGTATGGGGTCTGACCGGCGGAGCCACACACACCAGCGGACAAGGGGTGAGACCTGGAGCCACCAAGCTCTCGGCCTGCCACAGCGGTCATGTCAGTGGACAATGCTGGCTGGAAAGGCCCACATCCAGACCAGGAGAGGTGGCTTGCAGCCAGGCAAAGTGGGACTTCATTTCTAGCTGTGTGACCTTGGGTTAGTGGCTTCACCTCTCTGGTCTTATAGCAGCACAACCAAGTCCACCAAGCATTTACTGGGTCCCTTCTGAGTGTCTGGCCTTCTGCCCTCCCAGAGATCCAGAGGAGACCCAGACAGAGCCCTGTTTTCCACAAGCCCACAGGTTATCAGAAGCAGCAGCTTACACTGGGTACACGTCTCAGCTATAAAAAGGAGGCCAGCAACTCTTACCTGTTGCTGCCTATCTTTGAGTTAATACTAAAAGGTTTATATGAAGGCATGCATGTGAACGTGCCTGGCGCACACAGTAGGTGCTTTATCAGTGCGAGCCTCCCTTTTTTCCTTCATCCTGGGTGTCTGGCCTGCAGCACAGAGAGAGCAGATGTGTCAGAAGTTCTCGTGTGTGAGCCAGAAGTCACAACTGCCCTAAAGTCTGTCCTTCCTCCTCTGGTTAGAGACCTGCCCATTTGGCTGAAGGTGAGACTAAGGCCTGAGCAGGGCTGGGCTGGGCAGAGAGTGGATGATAGAGCAGCGGCCCTCGGCCAGCCTATCTGCGGCAGGGGTCATCCTAGGCCCAGACCAGGGAGAACAGGGCTGTCTTGGAAAACCACAGCCCACAGTCGCCGCCATCATACCCCCTCCCCCAACTGCCTCGAAGGGCAGGAAGCCAAAAGCACTCACGCAGAAAACCCTGGCCTGTCTCCCCCCCCCAATAATTCAATCACCTTGGAGGCCAGTGGCCCTCTCTCCTGGCTGGGCTGACAGATGAGGGGGGAGGGAGGGGAGACATGCCGGGGGAGGAGTGGGAGACCAGGAAGGCCGACATGGAAAAATCAGAGCAGGGCTTGAAAAATGAAGAAATAAACCTGCCAGGAGGGAGACAGCCTCGTTTCGTCCTCCATAAAGCTGTCCAAGGGCCACCAAGGACGTTGGCAGGCGGAGGAGGCCGGTGATGGCTCCTCCTGGGACCCCCACCAACCCTGCCCAGCTGGGCTCCAGTCCCTGCCTGCTGTGGGGTAGGAGAGGAGGGGCCGGGAGGGCTTGTGGGTTAAAAGGGAAAGGGCTGTGGGAGATGCAACTGGGGGAGAACAGCGCTGTGAACAGGGGCCTCTCGTCCAGAGGTTCACTACCCCCTGCACACAGTAGGCGCTCAATGTTGGATGGACAGAAGGAGGAATGCATCGCTGCATCTGCAGGCGCCAGTGAGCAGGACCTTGGCAGCAGGCTGACTAGACGCAAGGACTCCGAGAGCCCGTTCACCCACTCGACCATTTCCCACAAAGGAAGACAGGCCAGACAGGCCCAAAGTCATGGGCAAGTCAGAGCCGCTGGGTTCTCCAGCCAGGGGTCCAGGCCAGGCCACCTCCCCTGTGAACTGCAAGGCTGGGCACTCTCCCCACCGCGTCCCTGGCGGTGCCACCTCACAACAGCCCAGGCGGGCCATGCCAACTGTGAACGGGCCTGGCCCTCCTCGGGGCCCTCAGCGGGCCGTTAGCAATCACGCTGCCTACGAACATTGAATGCCTCAGAAACCTGCTCATAACCCCAAGTTCCAAAGGAAGGAAAGAAAGTATAAAGTGAGCAGAAAGAAATACTCTAGAATGCTGACCAGCGTGACCTCTAGGTGGGAGGATTCTGGGCAGATTTCATTTTCCTTTTCCACTTGCCTGAGACTTGCGGACTTCCTGCAGTAAGCATGCATTGCTTGTGCAATGAGGAAAAAGGGCGCAATCAGGTTTAACATAAATAAGTCACTCCCACTAAATGCCACTTGTGTGAGATTCTCCACCCACAGGACAGACTCCTGCTGGTCAGCGGGCACCAATGCCCCCACAAGAACCTCGGTCGTGGCCCGCAGACTCTGGGGTCACCGCAGGCAGGAAGGAGGGGCCAGGGCTACCCTGACTGCCCTGTGCCCTGTGACCGTGGGTGAGTCCACCCCTCACTGTGCATAGGTGTGCTGCCCTCCCAGGCTGGGCGCTGAGGACTCACGGGCCCGGGCAAACTTCAGCTGAACTTGGAAGACTAGATGAATCAGGGCACAGCGCTTCTCTGATTGGAGGGGCACCGTATGGACAGAGGGGGCAGCTGAGGTGCCTCCGAAGACCAGGCAAGCTGGGGCCAGGCGGGGGAGTGGCTGAGCAGCCAGGAGGCGAGGGGCCAGCTTTCATCCCTTGTTTACAGTGGAAACACAGACTTGAAAAGGTTTCACTTTTCCACTGTTTTTGTGGCAGTGCTGTGGGGAGCAGGGCTTCCTGAGAGCGAGGCCAGCTTTCCAAGGCCACACCGAGTCCAGCCCTGCGCGGGCCTCCGACAGGAAACACCATGTTTTCAATTTACGGGTCCCTGCCAGGTGCAGCGAGCTGCCCGAGCTCCACCAGCCTAGCTGTGCAGGGAGAGCCATTCCAGGCCCCGCGGTGGCTGGGAATGTACCGCGGGCCTGGGGGAGCCTCGCTCGGGGCAGCTCCGGCCAATGGTGGCTGGTGCAGCCGAGAGGGCTTTGCAGCAGCTGGTGTGCCTGGTGACTCCTCACTACAAACTCCAATCCCTGGCCTCCTGGCTCCCTCATCAGCAAGCCCTACTAACTCCTTTGTGGGACAGAAGGGAAACAGGTCCACAGAGAAAAGAGGCTTCCAGTGCCACCAGATTATTAGTGAAGAAAGAACAACCTCAACCCAGATGGGCAGATCCCCAACTGAGCCCCTAGCGAAGTGGACTGTCCTGCTTTCCCCATGATGATGACAGCTGGCCTCCACCACACACCATGGTCAGGCACCATCCTTGCCTTTAAGCCATAAAGCCCCAGCTGTCTGACCTTCGTCTTACAGAGTGATTGGAAACTGAGGCCCAGAGGTTTAAGAAAATCTCTAGGCTCATGTGGCTGGGAGTCCCGGACTGCACCGCAGAGCTGCCCCTCTCCACCCGTCCTGGTTTCCTGGTGCGGCCTTGTCCAGGCTGGCAGAAACCTCACTACCATGCAGGCCCTGCCAGCAACTCCCAACTTTGGATGCTTCTGGGAATCCCCAATGAACTGAGTGATGCCTGCAGCAGGACCATTCAGCCCGTGGGCACTGAAGGCCTAGGGCGGTGCTGACGGGCAGAAGGCTGTGTGCACAGAAGAGCCTCTGACCCATGCGCCTCTTTCCCACGGCTGGAGTGTCAGCTCCATGAGGGCAGGGACCTGGTCTCTTGCTCACTGAGGCATTACAAACACAAAAGACGTGCAGGTAGACAGTAGGTGCTAAATAAACACCTGTGGGATGACTGAAGAGTCTGACTGGGTGGGGGAGGGGGGGCTCTCTTCACACTGTGGGTTTGAAGAGATCCGGAGGCTCTTCCCATTAGCTACGGGTTTACAACGTTTCTAGGGGAAAAGGCGACCTGTCTCGCTTCCAGCCCAGGCCCCACACGCAGAGCCCTTCCCATGCCCCGCTGCTCACTTTCTGGACTCACCGAGTTCCAGCACTAAACAAAGGGCGCATTTGGGGGATCATAATCCCTTGCTTGTTTGTTTTCCCATGAACTGTCCCCTCCCTGCTTCTTCCTGTCCAGGGCATTGCTGTTCCCAAACGGAGCCACTTTCTAGGTGTGATGGCCAGACTCACACTGGCTTCCTGGAGTCCCGGGAGCTGGGCAGGGAGGCCCCGGAGATGTGGACACAGAGCCTTCTCAGCATGGGGAGTACCAGGCTGCCACGGAGGCGGGCGCTCAGGGCTCCAGCTCCAGGCTGCACTCCTGCCTGCAGGGAGCCAAGCTGTGCCCTTAGAATTGGGAGAAGCCTGTGACCTGTCTAATCCACAGAGGGGCAGGGAGTGTGTGTGTGTGTGTGTGTGTGTGTGTGTGTATTGTGTGCGCGTACATGCAGGAGATGGGAGGAAGGACACACACATAGGCACGCAAACATGCATGCACACACCCCAGAGAGGGGAAAAAGAGATTGAGAAAAGAGGGAGAAACCATCCAGTAAAGAAGAGGGCACAAGTTAGGGAGGCACAAGGGACAAACCAGCTCTGAGATGGAGTCAGAAAAAGGCCCAGAGACAGAGAGCATCTGTGGAAAGGGCGCCCCTGGAGTGTGCAGCGCAGCTGCCCCGGGCAGGACAGACAGATTGCTGCCGAGTGGACAGACAAAACAGATGCGTGAAAAAGACCCAGAGCGGGAAAGGTTGAGTGGGAGAGGGAGGGCAGCAAGGGCAGGTCAATGTGAGAGAGAGGCAGGCAGGCAGGCAGAGCGGAGCTGGCAGTGGGGCAGACGGAGCACTGCGGAGGTGGCAGCTCTGGGCCCTGGGGGCTTTTTCTGGGAAGGCTCCCTGCTACCAGCCTCCTTCTCTGTGTAGGTGCTGGGAGCCCCGAAGGACCCAAGAAAGATGGGCTGCTGAGGCCCCACTGTGTCCCATGAGGCCCCCTTGCCCTTCACCCTCCAAGGCCTAGCCAGTGCCCCGGATGGAGCACAGCGACCCGGCCCTCCCCCACTGCTCCTTCCCCGGCCTTTGGGGAGCTCAGGGAGAGGCCGGGAAGGGCGGCAGGCGGAGCAGCCCCTTTGGACCAGCCCTCCGTCTCTGGGCCTCAGTTTACTTCATCCGGAGGAGGAAGCTGTGTCCTTCGCTCCCCGGTCCCTCACACCCGGTGTCTCCAGAATCTCATTTAGCTGGTGTCTGTGTGCCCCGTGTGTTCTGGGTCCTCTCCGCCTCGCCCCCATTTCCTTGTTTCCTTTTTATTTCCTGGTCCCACCCAACTCAGCACCTGAATGTATTGGGGTGAAACCGGTTAACAAAACTATACAGGTTTCAGAGCACAATTCCCTAACACATCACCGTACACTGTACTGTGCGCTCATCACCCCAAGTCAACTCTCTGTTCATCACGTTTATCCTCCTATACCCTACCTCCCCTCCACCCCTATTTCTGAATGAGCTCTTTGAACTCTCCCAAACCCCAAGCTCATTGGACTTGCATTTGAAAGCCCAGACTTAAAAAAGGCCATCTCGGCTACAAAGGGGCTCCCCAAGATGAACACCCCCTCCCCTGCCAGCACCCAGGGGAGGGACCCCATCCCTGCCCACATTCAGTGTCTTCTCGGACATGCTGATCTCAGTGAAAGCCCGTGACAGATGAAGTGGCTGAGTCTTTCTATAGATCGAAACCTTCAGTGGTTCCGTCAGCTAGAGGTGCAATCCCCCAAGGCCTCATCACAGCCCCGCCTCCTACCTTCTCTCTGGAGTCAACAGCTGGGTGGTTGGGGATTGGCAGGGCCCTGTCTTCTCTTACGCTGTTCTATCCACTTTATCTCGGGCTTTCCCTGGCCCTCCCAGTGGGAGCTGTGTCCCAGGAGGCCCTGTGGTCGAGCCCACCTGTCCGCGAGAACCGTCCATGCTGGGAACAGCTCTGGGCACATCCTGATGTGGGCAGGCCTGACCCCTGGCTACGAGGGCCGCTCCAGCAGCACCAGCTGACTCCAGGGCAGGTGCCTACTATGTGCCTGATCCTCCCAGGCCCCAGTGAGGAGCCCTATTCTCTTCATTTTAGGATAAAGAGGAAGAGCCCCTGAGAAGTCAGGTGACCTGGTCTCACCCAGCTCAGCGCTTGGAGATTACAGTTCAGGTCTGTGGAAGACAAAACCCGCGTACCTGCAGGAAGCCTCCTCTGGTCTCCCTGGTTGGCAGGGGGCTCCCCACCCGCAACAGAAATAGGTGCTCTGTGCCGTGGGTCTGGCTAAGGCCCGAAAATTGGATGAAGCTGGGTGCAAATTTCGGCCCCACCTCCTGGCAGCTGTGTGACTGTGGACCTGCTACTTAACTTCCCTGTTGCACAGTTCACTTACTTGCAAAATAGGCTCTATGAGGATGAAATGAGACGATGCATTAACACAGGCATACATCCAGGGTCCTGGTTTGGGTCATATCCTGCCTTAAGGTTGTGGCTTTTCCCATCTCACCCTTGGCCCCACCCAAATCTTGAAATCCTCTGAATGTCCATCTGCTCCAGCCAGCCTCCTCCACAATGAGCTTCCCATAACCTCATTCCCCAAGGGCTCCTCATGGATCTCAACACCTCCCTGGCCCCAGGGGCACTGGGGAGCCCTAATTCTGTTCCCTGCATGGGAGCCTTGGCCTAGACTGCGCTACCTGAAGGCTGGCATAGAATCTGCTGCTTCCTTGTTTCCTCAATAGCTGAGCACAGACCCACACACACAGTAGGTGCTTACTATGTACCACGGCCTTACTGACTGCAGACAGTGTGGGGAGGAGGGACAGGCTTATGCAAAGGCCTGGGCCCTGTACCAGGTGCCAGGGATGAACAGATGACTCAGATGGGCTCCCCGCCCAGGGAGAAGGCAGGCTTGCTGTGCAAGAAGGATGCCCGTGGCCAGAGGAGCTCTGGTCCCTTGTGGCTGTGCAGCCCAGGTCCCGAGCCCCGGGCCCTGAGAGACATCCCAGGCTGGGAGTGAATAATTCCTCCCTGACACCTGCCAGGGCCTAGTCGCCTCAAGCGAGGTCTTATTAGGACAGGGCCGCCTCTTCACCTCTGCGTATTAACTCCCTTGAGCACCAGTGAGTGGAAAATGGGAGGGAGCCAGCGAGAGCGAGCCTTTTCATTTTGGGAGCGCGTCGCCCTCTGCGTGGATATTCCTGGAAACCTTCCACGGAGCTGACCTGGCTGGGGCAGGAGGACCTGGGAGCCGAGCGCTGTCTGTTGATTTAGGCTGACAGTTTGGGTCAAAAGGCCCCAGTGTTTGGGTGCAGGTGGCCCCTTGGTCCCTGTCCTGAGATGGCCCCGTCTCTTCCTAGGGGCTGGAGAGGCTGGTGTAAGGCTCAGGTCTGATGGGCTGCCCATCCCAGATGCACTGCCCACAGCGAGGAGTGGCACAGCCCAGAGGCCAGACCATATGCCCAGGGGCCTGTTTCCCACTGTCCCCATGAATGACCTGGTGCGGCATGTTCTACTCTGGGCCTCAGTTTCCCAATCTATAAAGAGGCTCCACAGGGCCACCCTCCAGTTCTCACACTCCAGGCTTCCCAGTATGTTAACTAATAAGGCTCCAAGGCCCTCAGAGGAGTCAGGTGCCCCCATTGCACGCTGCCTCCCTCACTGGCTCCAGGTTAGTGGTCCAGCTCCTCTTGCAGAAACGATCTCAGGTCTGAGTGCACCTGGCAGATGGCTATGGATCTCGCCGCTGGAAGGCCCAGGGGACCCTCCTCTGAAAGTCGAGTCACACCCCAGGAACAGCTTTTCTGTCTCTGGGGCTCTCCACCTGGCAGGGGGCTGTTGACCCGAATACTCTGTGGCCAGAGGGATGGGGCTGAAACCCCCAGAGCTGCCTCCGGGAGCCTGGCAGAGGGGACACCAGGGAACATCCTTCTGATATTCACTGTAAAGACGATTTTATTACTTTCATTTTCTATTATTATTATAACATTAACTGAACCCCATGGGAACGAAGATAAATATTATGGTGTTTTAGGAGCAGATCATCTAAACTCCTGGTTTACTGGTGAGGAAAGTGAGCCACAGAGAGGAACAGGCTTTGCCAAATTCACCCAGTGAGGCCGTGACCTGGTCCAGGGTCCTAGCTCTAGGCCAGCTCCCCATTACAGGCATCAGTGTGCCAGGATGGCCCAGTCACAGGTATTATATGGATCGTGTTTAAATATTCAGAGCCCTGGGCCCAACTCCAGACCCAGAGGATCAGACTCCAGGAGAGGGGCCTGAGAACATGCATGCAAACAAGTGCCCAGGTGGCCTGTGTCTGTTGTGTCTCTATCTTAAAGTGTCGTCCTGAAAGTTCCCACTCAGGAGCTGCAGAGAGAGTCTGGGAGGCCAGGATCCCTGGGGAGGGAAGTATGTGGGTACCAGAGCTAAGGATGCCAAACTGCAGGCAGATGCCCCAGTGCTGAGATAGCAGAAGGCTCCCTGAGAGCATCGGTCTACTGTTAAGAGAGAAGACTGGCGTAGCTAGGGTTGCATTCCATCCCCAATGCACCCATGTGCCCCCTGCTGGTAGGCGGGCTTCTTTCCACTTTACAGATGAGGAAACTGAGGGTATCAGAGATAAAGTCACGTGTCCAGACTGGCCAAGGTGATAGGTGGCAGAGCAGGGATTTGAACCCCAAACTGCCTGTCCCTAAAACCCTTGCTTCAACCACATGCCACTTGCATCCTTTGCCACACTGCGATGCACACGCATGAGCCTGTGGTGAGCTCTCGGCAGTGGAGGTGTGCAAGTAGCAGGCCAAGGTGACCTTGGTCAGCCCTGCTGGCGCTGTGACTGAGGACGGGCTGGGCTGGCTAAAGGATGCAAGCGTGTTCTTTGTGTTTCCTCCACACACAGAGAAAAATGTTCCCGATTGTTTACAGGTTCCAGTTCATCACAGACCTCCTGGCTCCATCCGCGGCCACCCTGGAGTTGTGGGCCAGGAGATGGCTGGGTGCCTCGGCTGGGAGGGCAGGGGTTCAAGGGGCTGGCTCCCCAGGCAGCTACAGGGCCTGGGAGGTGGGCGGGGAAAGGAGCTGTGGTGGGGAGCCGAGGTGGGGGTGGGGCTGAGAGCTCAGCAGGCCACCCAGTGAGAGCTGTCACATGTTAGTTAGACTGTCCCACTGGAGTATGGGCCAGATGGACAGGGCACCATGAGAGCGTTCTACGAAGGCTATGAAGCAGAGATGCTCCCACAGGCCCCCAAAGAGGTCCCCAACGATGCCTCAGGGAAGCAGTGGAGGGTCCCAAACAGCTGGGAGGCAAGATGTGCTGCTTCCCAAACCGGAACTGAGGAAGGGCGCGAAGCACTTACCAGAAAAGACAGATGTGAGGGGAAAGCTGCCACAGACTCCCAGAAACCAACTGGGGCTGAGAGTGGGGTTGGTGGCGGGGGGTGGGGGGTGCATCTGTAGTCCTCATAACCCAGCACTCTAGAGGGTTCTCTGGGGCACAGTTTGCCCAACAGTCAGGATGAACTGAACCCTGTGAGACCACACTGAAGTCACTGCCTCCTCCCTACGCCTGCACTGTCCATTACCCGGAACAGAAGCACCTGAAAAGACCGGATGCCTGGGGAGTGAGGGCGGAGAGGGCACATTATGCCCCGCAGTGCATGACACTTTCTCACAGAGCCTGTGAACGGCCTCAGCACCCTTCTTAACATGGCCCACCCAGCACACTCAGAACTGGCATACCGAGGAAAGCCTGGCCATCCTCAGAGGAAGCGGCACATGGCTGGGTGCCTGCTGGCTTCCTGCTGCCACTCGGCACCAGCATGCCAGCTCTGTGCGGAGGACACGGTGTGGAGCTTGCCTGAGCCTTCAAGATGCTTACAGCCTACCAGGGAGACAGCAGGCAGCCAGCCTGGAGGACAGAGACAAGGAAAGGCTGAAGGAGGGGATGGCGGTGTCCACTGGGCCAGCTCAGTGCACACAAGCTCTGCAGCCCCCAGAGGCGGGCAGGAGGCAGCCCCCTGGAGGGGTAGTAGGCCCAGCCCTGCCTGTGGTGGGGCACCCATGGAGCGAGACAAGCCCAGCACCAGCACCTTCTGTGACTTCCTGCCACCCGCCTGAGCAGAGGGGCAAATGGGTCCGACTGTCAACAGAGAGGCAGCCAAGGGCAGCAGAGGGGCAAAGGGGACAATGGGCTCTGGGGCGGGCTGTCTGCTCCACTGCTGGCCTCGCTCCTGGGAAACACCTCGCCTCTGGAGAGCCCTTCAGGCTGGCAGGAACAGGGCCAGGTAGGAGCAGACAATCCCCCCTGCCCCGGCGGCCGCCCCACTGCGGGGAACCTCTGGGATCCCAGGGACACGCTCTGGGCACCTCTGCAGTTCAGACCAGTCGGGATGATGTGAGGGGGTGTGGAGCCAGGGAGGCCCATCCCTCCGCCCCCCACCCCTCCAGAGCCTCTGCATTCTAGGCTGCGTGCTTGCTGTTAGGCAGCTGGAAGTGCCCGGGGCAGGAATGAGCCCACCTTGTTCAGGGCTGTGTGGTTATTCCGTGGAGAAGCCTGGAGCCTGGAACCCACTGTGGGGGGAATGGAAGGAACCTTGAGACCATCGTCCCTCTGTTCCTATTGAGCTTTGGTTGCTTGGGTACTAGCTACAGTCCTGCTTGCCTCGGTTTACCTTTTTGACCAGTGGGCCTCCATTCCTTATTTTTTTAAAATATATTTTTATTGATTTCAGAGAGGAAGAGAGAGGGAGACAAAGATAGAAACATCGATGATGTGAGAGAATCATCAATGGGCTGCCTCCTGCACGCCCCACGTTGGGGATCGAGCCCACAACCGGGGCATGTGCCCTGACTGGGAATCGAACCATGACCTCCTGGTTCATAGGTCGACGCTCAACCACTGAGCCACGGCGGCAGGACCGTTCCTTATTTTGGAGAGCGGAACAGAAGCGGCCTGGCCTACAAAGAGCATACTTGCTCTGCAAACTCTCATCTGCAAGACTGCCTCCCAGCCTCAGTTTCCTTGCCTACAGAGGAGAAGACTGGGGCCCCCAGGCTGTGTGGTCCAGTACGGCAGCCAGGAGCCACACGGGACTGAAACCAGCGTCTGCAATGTGGTGAATATGTTAAATACACATCAGTTCCAAAGACTCAGTAGGAGGAAAGAATGTAAAATAGCCAGTATTATCATTCCAATACATAATACAACGTACAAGATGACGCAGCAGTCTGATGGGCACTGTGAAGGGCGAGAAGGGCAGGATTTTGGGTTTAGGAGACCCGGGGAGGAATCGACCAGAGCCTCTGACAGGGGGAGTCTGAGGGGCCCCAAGCTGACGGGGCCATGTCTGACCTTGAGAAGGAGGCGTGGTTGGAGGGAGGCTCAAGCCATAGGTGGGTGTGGGTGGTGGGTTGAGCGGTAGGCTAAGTGGTGGGTGACAAGGCCTACGAAGAGCATACTTGCTCTGCAAAGGACTTCTGAGGCGGAGGAAGTTTAGGAGCGAAGGGGATAAAGGTGGGGGTCCGGGACACGACAGACGCTAGTGTTTGATCTGGCCAGGAAAGGAGGCTGGGCCAGACAGTGGGGCTTCGAACGCCAGGCTGTCGGCAGGTACACAGCAGGCACCCCAGAAAGGCTGGCCGGCCAGGGGCTGGGAGGGTATGTGGCACCAGGGCCCACGGCCCAGCTCACAGATCAGACCTCAGGCCTGCGCCCTCCAGGAGCCCAGCCACGGCTGCTTGTCCCTGGGGAGGGCAGCTGGTTTATTCATGAGCATATGCCTGCCTCACAGGCAGCCTGCTTCTGCACACCTCGCTTCTAATTATAGCGGGGATTCCGCCAGTGCTGGAGGGAAACCGGGTTTGCAGCGGCCCCGTGGGCTCCCCTGCTCTAGCCCATGGCGGTGGCCCCGGCCCAGGACAGCACAGCGCGGCTACTGAGCAGATTCTCTGCACCCCGAGAGCGGGCTCCATCCTGAGCGGTAAGCATGGCCTGTCCATGGGGTTAGGATGGTGCCCCCCCCACCCCAGCAGTTGGCCACACACAGTACACAGCCTCCAAGCAGCTGAAAGTGCAGGGCACTGCCTCAAACACCTCCAAAGAGCTGGAGGGGCAGAGCTGTGTGTTGGCCAGAGCTGGGTAAACAAGGTGAAGGTTGCAGGCTGGGCGCCCAGGGGTCTCAGTTCTGCTGAGTCCGGGCGACGACGGGGGTGATGACAGCAGAGGTGCTGCCTGCACGCCGGGCAGGGAGTGACTCCAAGGAAAGGAGCGAGGTGAGGAGGTCTGGGACTCAGGAAGACAATCCAGAGGGGGAGTGAGGGGTCTGAGACGTGAAAGGACAGGGAGAGAGCGGCCGAGCTAAGAGGTGGCAGTGGGGCTGCTGGGAGGAGGGAGGCGGGAAGGAGAGAGGTGTCGGCACAGAAAGAACCAAGCAGAAAGAGACAGAGAGTCCATGGACGGACACACACACACACACACACACACACACACACACACACACCACCCCTGAGCAGGGAGGGGTTGGAGGCCAAGGAGAGAAGTAAAGGAACAACTAGCACCAAGTGTGCCAGGCTGCTCAGAGGGCTCCCCAAATAGTCGGCCTGCCTTGCCAGGGGCACTGGGCCCACCCCAACACTTCACACCAGGTGCTCCCGGCTTGGGAATCCGGAGCAGGAGGAATGGAGCTCCAAGAGCTGTCTCCTCCCATGACCGTGGGGAGCTGCCAGGAGAGCCAGCAGGGGGCGGAGGTCGGTGTGCTTGACCTGGCATGCTTCCCCTCGGGTCCCTCAGGTCCCTTGTCCTACCACAGTCCACTATGCGTGGTCAGTGGGGTGACAGGACTGCACTGGCCAGTCCGAATGTGAGGTCTGAGGCACCAGGGTCTCAACAGGAGCTGCACATGGGGTGGGGGTGGCTCTCACACATGGGTAGGCACACGCTCACATATTCACACACCTCCTCACACTCATTCATGATGCACACCAGCACACACACACACACTACACACCCCTGCACACCCTCCTTCTCTCCAGGGAAATGGGCACAAAGCCTCTGAGTCCTGCACGGGCAACCCCGCTTCTCAGCTGCCTCCTCTAGCCTTAGGGAAGGGGCTCCAGCGGGGAGGGGCTCCCCTCGGCCAGTCCAGCCTCCCAGCGTCCATCCCAGAGAACCACACGGGTCGCCCAGACTCAGGAATGCTCTCAGCCCTTCAAATCTGCTGCCCCAGTGCCCTGTGCAGCCCCAGCCTGTTTGCATACATTTTAGCGATGAGGAACTCACTACCCAGAAAGCAGCTTTCAAAAAAGTCCAGGCAGCTCAGACCCTTGGGAAGTTAAACTAGAGGATGTGAGGGAGGCAGCATGGCTGCCACCGAGGGGCTTGAGCTGTTGGCCAGACTGTCCTTTCATCGTTAGTTTGGAAAGTGACAGAGTTGGCCCATCACCTTGGCTGTCACTCGGAATTATACTAGATCTAGAGAAAAGATGTCCTCCATCCTTGAGTTAGGATAGCTCACCAGGACTCAAGATACCTTTCACTCAATTAATAAAGTATCAGCTGAGCACTACCGTGTGCCAGGCACTAGGATGTGTAGTGAGCAAGTATAATCACTTAATATTCTGTTCTAGTCGGACACCGGCCTTTCACCCATTTCACAGGAGGCAATGCTGAGTCCAGGAAAGGCAGCGACCTGCTCAAAGTCACGCTGGGAGCCAGTGGTCCCGGGTTGCCGCTGCCGGCGGCCACCTGCCCGCCCCGGGAAGAAAGGGAGAAGCCGCCCACCTGCCACCCCGTCCCCAGCATTTCTGGGACACAGATGTATTGATTACCACCTCGCCCTGGAGTGGGTTTCTTTTCTTTTTCCACCAAGGCTTTCTGTTTCTCCTTTTTTTTTTTTTTAAGAATACACTCCAAGCCGCTCCTATGATTAATTACCAGCTGCCTAATGCTCCGCCACTGGCAATTTCTGGAAAGGGAATGAATTACCTTGAAAAACATCCGAAAAGAGAACCCACCGTGAAGGAGAATTTCAAAGGTTACCTCCCAATTAGCAGGGGGTTCCCGCGGCCTCTTTGCGTTGCCGGCAGGCCCTCGGGGAGGGGCAGACTGCCAGCCTTCGGGGCCGCCCTCTGGCTCGGAGGTCAGCCGGGCTCGGAGGCCTGGGCAAAGGCTGCAAGGCAGTGACAGAGGTGGGTTCCTGGGCACCTACCGTGAGTCTGCCCTTGGCTCTGCCCCTGCCTCTAAGGCATCACGTGATGCTTAATTCCAAGGGACCATGGTTCAAATCCCCACTCCACCACTTACAGCTCCATGGGTTCTTAACCACTTTGGGCCTCTGGCGAGGGAGGCACCAAATACACCTCCTTGGGGAACTGGGGGAAAAACATATATCTAAGGCACAGAGGGCCTGGTACATGTACAATCTCACCAGCTACAACATTTAAAATACACCAGCTCCTAAGCCCCCTCACACCAGCCCTCTCAGCAACGTCGGTATAATTTATCTTCATTTTCAGATGAGAACTGACTGTCCTAGAAGGAAAAGGACTAACCCAAGGTCACACAGCTGGCAGCAGGAAGAAGGGCCAAGTGCTACTCCCTGGTTCCGGGGCGGAGTGAAGCAAGGAGAATCCCCGGGCTCGCCTGGCCTAGCCTCTCAGCACCTGGGAGCAGCGGGGCCCGAGGAGAGAAGCCAAGGGCAGCAGAGAGACGAATTGGCACGGCCTCATGCCCGGGCGAAGGCTCCGGCTCCCCACGCTGGGCCCCAGAGCCTTGGGACAAAGGGCCCTGGCCCACGTGAGCATCTTCATGAGGCTTCTCATCCCTGGGTCAGGAGCTACAGCGAGGGATCACCCAGGTCGCCCTCGAGCACAAGGCCAAGTGCAATCAACACAGAAATGCCACTTGGTGAGAAAACACGCTGGTGTCCAGGCCCGAGGCCTGCAAGCTCCCTGAGGGACCCAGCCCCCTCCTAGGCTGGAGGACCAGTTTGTGTCCATCCTGGCATTTGTGGGTCCTCAGGGAGGAGTGGGTGGTGGAAACGGAGGCACGTGGGAAGAAGCAAGGGCCCCAGCATTCTTGAGGAAAACGCTGACATACCCTGAGCATTTACTTATTTAGGTGTGCCTGTCCCCCCAACCCCAGGGGGTCGGGGGCAGGTGCTGCGATCCCCATCCTTCTTTCATAGACAGGTAAACTGAGGCACAGAGGAACTGCACAAGCTCATGGTGGACAAGTGGCAGAGCTGGGATTTGAGGCAGGCACTCGACCCCAGCACCCAGAGACATGCAAGCCCTCATGTGCCCACTTTGGTGTGTCTGTGGGAGAGGAGGGTGGGCAGCCACAGCACCCAGGCCAGTAACCGGCCTCCGCTCACCCAGGCCTCTTTCTGCGCGGTTACCATGGTGCCCAGTGCCTGAGGCCCACATGGCACGGGGCGCAGATTGGTACAGATGGCTGCTGTGCCAAGGCTGGGGACACCCAAGCTGCCCCTTTCCTGGGGCGCATCCCACCACCCCTGCCCTCGCAGCCTCTCCAGAGAGATTAGGCCTAAGAGGCCCCTGGGGGCCCTTACAGGGTCTGACAAGGCCTCAGCAGGGTGGCTGTACCCCCTGCCACCGCGGCCCCAGTGAACGGCTGGACACCACTGTCCCTCCCCCAAGCAGCAGGCCAGGCCCACTGCACACCTACCTCAGCGACCCAAGAATCACCAGCGTCACACGTTCTGGTAAGTCAGCAGTTCGCGGCGCCTCCGCCTCACTCCATGTCCATCCTGCGGCAACGAGAAGGGTGGTCAGCGGGTCCACGCCCGGCACAGCGGGAACTGAGCACGCTGCCACGGCCAGCCATCCGCCCACCCGCTGAAACGGTTACTGCCGACAAAGCCGAATCACCCCCCCACCCCCCACGCCCGTCACAGACTGGGACTCTGAAGGACCGAGAGGAAAAGGGGCATCGTGACGCAAACAGGCCCCTGGCCGCTCTGCGTTTCCGTTTCCACCTGTCAAATGGGGTCGCGATACCTCAGATATGAGGATCTCGGGGGCTCTGAGAGGATCTAAGGATATATGGTGACAGAGCACTTGGCATTCATTCATTCACTCAAATACTTCACATACCAGAGCTGTGGACAGGATAGTGGGACCTGCCCTCGTAACATTCTGATAATGAGCAAATACGTAATAAAAGTGGTGTCTGCCTGAAAGAATGAGTCCAGGGGCTGTGCAGCATAGACTCGGGGTTCAGGGGCCCTCTCTGGGGAAGTGAAGTTGAAGGATGAACCTGAGAGAGGCAGGCCAAGATGCAGGGAACAGCATTTCTCCCAGAGTGAACAGTATATGTGGAGACTCCACGATGGGGGAAAGCCTGGCCCAGCGGAAGACTTGAGAGTGGGTGGTGTGGTGGGTGCAGTCAGGGAGCAGGGAGCGGGGAGGGGAGGAGGCAGGGCCAGCTGTCGAGAAGGTGGACAGGAGCAGAGGGGGGTCTGACAGCTGAGGGATATGACCCGAGTTCTGAGTGCTGGTTTGAGAGGCTCTCCATGGTGCTGGGGAGGAAGGCCTTGGGAGGGACAGCAGGAGGCAGGGAAACCAGTGGGGCGGCCTAGGCCAGAGACAAGTGCTCAGAGCAGAGGGAGCAGAAGACAGAAGTGGACCTGTGGGTGCTGGGTATGGGGTGCGAGAGAGGGAGGGAAGAGGCACGGACACCCCCTTCACATCAGTGGCTTGGGCTTCCAGGCAGCAGTGTGCTGAAGGGAGATGATTATCTGGTACGTGGGTCCAGCTGGCCCCTCTTCTCAATGGGCCACCAGTACTCCCCGCCCCTCACTGCCCCCCAGCGCTCCAGGAGGAGGACCCCACAGGCCTGCTGTGGTGGGAGCTGCAGAGTCCGTTTGAGTCCCAGCTGTGAAAGCGCCCTGTGGGTGG
>NW_006284436.1:439328-461717 GCF_000327345.1 Myotis davidii
AGGCATGAGCGCAGCCCGGGAGGAGGCCCGTGGCCAACAGTGGGAGAGGGAGTGCACCCACCATGCTAAACGTGGGCTCCCACCTGTGCCAGGGGATGGAGAGGCCTCAGACCTAGGCCACACCTCCCTGGGCAGCAGGCAGGGCTCCCAGGGAGAGAAATGGATGCCCCCCTATAAGAGGCACCACACAGCCTGGCGTTGGAGGTGTGGGCTCAGTAATAAGAATGATCTGTTCAAGTCCTGGGTTCATCCTCTTAGGAAGTGGGTGGCTTTGGGCAAGTTCCTTAAACCTCTCTGTGCCTCAGCTTCCTCGTCTGTGGGAAGGGTGTGGGGATGATAGGAGGCCTCCCTCGGAGCTGTAAGGACTGTATTAGGGAGCTGCAAGGACTGTATTAACACACGTGCACACACACATCAAGCAGCTGTCCAGCCTGTCAGCTGAAGCATGAATTACGGTACCTGGCAGCGGCTGGCTCGGGGCTCCATGGTGCGCTGGGTCTGAGCCCCGAGCCCTCAGAGCTGCCATCCGCACCCCAGCACGGAAGGATGTCTCCGTGTCCTGACCCTCGGGCCCTGGCAGCGCCATACTCTGCACATGGGAACACAGATGGCCCTTGGGTTCACTGACTCCTGCTCCCCATTTCATGGAGGAGAAAACTGAGGCCTGGAGACGGGCAGTGATTGCCCCATCCCACTGTCATGAAGCAAGTCAGAGGCTGGGGCAGAAGTGGAATCAGCCCCCAGCTTGGGCCTTTCTTAAAGGCGAGCTGGCCCGCGGACCCGCTGACAAAGAGGAAATAATTATTTTTGCAGCTGAGACAGAAGCCCGGGCCGGAAAGTGCTCGCTCACTCCGTGGGCATCATCCAGGCCTCAGGGAATGATGCCAACCATCCTGCCTCCGAGGTGACCCGGCTCACGGAGCACACGTGCACCGCGCTGCCCCCAGCGCCAGTTCTTTGGTGTGGGCTCGGGCAACGGGACAAACAGTCCTGGCCAAGGTCACATAGTGAGGGCACCACACAGGGGCACCAGGAAAAGAGCTCGGGCGCTGGTGGGGGTCTGACCCCTTCCTCACGGGCCTGCACTGGCCCCCCACCTGAGGAGACAGAGGGGTGGGACGCTCGCCTTGCCTGAGTTGTATAGTGGGCTCTGCCTGGGATGCTTCTTTGACCATCAGTGAAAAGCTATGAGGCAGAAACTGAGCTAGCATCCCCCAATGACACTCGGGCCCAGAGAGGTCCCCTAACTTCCTAAGGTCACACATAGGTAACAAGGAGCTAGAACGTGATAAGAACAGAGCTATGACATGAGCAGGTGGTCTGTCCCCACTCATACTCTGCCCACTACCAGGTGATCAGCAGGGAGCTCAGAACCAGGGCGGGGCACGCAGGCTTCCCTGCCACCGTGCGGGCACCCCCTCCCACTAGGTGCCCAGTCAGGCAGGGGCTCAGGCTTGGGTCAGGCTATGAACAGCGGCAATATCGTCCATCCCCTCGCTCAGTGACCTCAGGTATGGCTCACACCTGGTGTGGGCTTGGCCATCTGGTGAGACCAAGGAGAGACAGTGGGACGAACCGGTGTCCTGCTCACAGCCTGACCGACCACAGCCATAAACATGTGGGTCCCCTGCAGGCACTGGAGCCACGGAGTGGGTGTAGCCTGAGCCTCAGGGCCTAGTGGGGGTGGGGCCCAACCGGACTCCCTTTGGGATGGTTCTCCCCTCCCCCGCGATCCCCGTTCAGAGGACTCTTGTGGGCTCCTCAGTGCAGGACTCTCACTCTGGGGGTGGGTGGAGGGGTGAGGCCCTAGTGACTGTGAAGACAGGAAGGGCAGCGTGCAGACCGCAGACTGAACCGTGCTCTCACTCTCACTGCATGCCAGGAGCTCCCAGGGCAGGGCAAGGCAGTAACAGTGTCCACCCTGTAAGAGTAAGATGGGGACTGGAACATGGCAGAGGTCACTTGGATTGGCGACTGTCCCAGGACCCAGATGCGTCCACACCCACCTTCCCATCCCCTCTGGCTCCTGGGATCCCCTGGGAAGAGCAGGGTGTGGGCTTTGGGGAGGCACCAAGCCAGGCTGGCTGTGGCTGGGGCTGGCCCAGAGGGATGCAGGCTGGTCCCGGATCCCTGCAGGACAGAGGTGCCTGTGCCTCAGGGTGTCCAGGATGTGGGGCACCAGGAAGGCTCATGCTTGTGGCTCTAGCCTGCAGCTAAGTGTCCAGTTTTTCTCTACAGCTGCCATAGGGTGGGAGCCCACATTCGGGCTGGAGCCCTGCCCTGTCTTCAGTGGGGAGGTCAAGGGAAAAAAAGGTGGGTAGAGCCGTGTTTGATTCCCTGCTTGCCCTTTATTTCTGAGTGACCTTGAGCAAGTTTTGGGCATCTCTGAGCCCCCATCTTTGCTCTAAACAAGGATTAATTGCTCCTCTGGCTACTCACCCACCAAGGGAGGCTCCAGGCTGCCCTGTAGGTAGGGGGAAGGAGTGGGACTGCCCCAGTGTGGTCTATACGGCAGGGGGTACACTGATGGCATCAGTCAGTCAGAGTTCAGGGCTCCTGTCACCTGCTCCTAAATGACATGTATGTGCCCCTTGTGCCCTGGTGGCTGTGAGAGCTTAATGAGACATTGGGTGTGTAGATACGGGTGCCACAGAGTAAGGGACAGGTCAGCGAATGGTGACTGTTAAAGTTTGGGGGAGGGGTAACTGCTTAAGGTGTTAAGTGGCCAACTATGGGCCAGAAACCTGGTCAGGTGAGCACCCAAACCAGCTCTAACCTGCTGCTCCACTGGCTGACCTGACCCGAACCAGCTCTGGCCACTCTGATCCGCCTCGCCTCGCTGGATCACAGCTGTCTCTATGCCCATTTTGCAGATGGCCAAGCAGCGGCTGGCCAGGGGTCAAATAGCCAGGGGCTCTGCCTCTGGCCCCCCCGCAGAAAGGGTGGCCTCTGACCCAGCTCCCAGGCTCTCTGGGGTGACATGGGCTCCCGCACCTGAGACCCACCGGGGAGGCCTCCCCTTGCGTGACCCTGGAGCAGGCCCTGTCCTTCCCTGGCGGCCCGTGCTGGCTCCAGGAGCAAGGCAAATATTTACCCCGATGGTTATCCAGACGTGCCGGCCGCCCCGCCTCCCGCATTCCTGGAATACATGTTCCCTGACCTCACCATGCTAGGGGGCTGGGGGAGGCATCCAGACAGCCATGGGTTAGCGCCAGGCCGAGGAGTGCCTGGGCCTGGTGGGAGCCAGTGTGGTGGGGAAGGGCTACATGGATGCCACCTCTGGGCCTGCTTTAGGCAGCTCCTCACACCTACTGCTTCTCTCTCTCACACATGCACAAACACACACACACACACACACACACACGTGCACACACACATGCACGTGTCCATGGAGGAAGCCACTCAGCCTGCCACACACATGGCACCTCTCCCACTTGCCAGGGCTCTTCCTCCTCAGCCCCAGCCGCTCTCAGGGCCTCAGTCCTCAGCACAGCCCTGTCATCGGGAGCTGTAGTGTCCGACTTCACAGATGAAGAAACTCCCCAGCAAAGGCCAGAGGTCACAGAGATGCATGTGGGAGGGCACGCGCTGCCTCACCCCAAACTTTCCACAGCGGGGTGGCACCATCAGAACCCTGCCCATCCTTCCGTGCCCAAAGCACCACTTCCTCCAGGCTGCCGTCCCGATGGGCCCCATCCCAGTAACTTTTCCCTTTTCTGAACTCCCAGAATATTTGATGGGCTCCTTTCGCTCTCCTCGCATAATCAAAATTGGGGGCCTGGTCATCTCTCCTGCTGGGAGGGCCTGTCATACCCACGGCAGGCATAGCAAAGGGGGGCTCCGGGGCTCGGGTGGCCCCTGGTGCTCTGGGAGGGCTGAAACCCCAAGTCTCTCCACAAAAGAACAGGAGTGGCTGCAGGCAGCCTCGGGAACAGCTAAGAAAGCCCTAGTGAGTTGGCTGTTTGGGGTGGAGGGGCCTCCTGGACAGGGCTGCCTGAGAACCAGGAGGTGCCCTTGGTCAATCCTCCTGTCTGTCTTCACTTCCTCTGAGATGATTTTGAGCTGCCCCGACTGCCTGCCCACTCCCAGGCCCAAGGATCCCAGTGTGCCTGGTCCCTGCTACCACCCCGGGGCTTTCCACCTGCCTCTCTCCTCTGTCCTCTTAGGAGAGGCAGACCAGCAGGGTTCGGCTGACATGCTGCCAGAGGAGGAAAAGGAGGAGTAGAAAGAACTGGGGATGGGTGGGTGTGGAGAATGAAGGCAGGGCCCAAGGCCAACCGGTACACTTGCCCAGCCTGTGTGCTTCCCAAGGGTGTTGGTGCATTGTCTATGCAGCGGTTCTCAACCTGTGGGTCGCGACCATCGGAAAACACACATAGCTTATCAGATATTTACATTACGATTCACACAGTAGCAAAATTACAGTTATGAAGTAGCAACGAAAATGATTTTATGGTTGGGGGTCACCACAACATGAGGAACTGTATTAAAGGGTCGCGGCATTAGGAAGGTTGAGAACCACTGGTATGGCAAAGTGGTAAGACCCAAAAGAAGGTGGGTAATTCTAGGACAAAGTGCCGGAAGGGGTGCCTGGCTCAGCCTGGCAGCAAAACGGGGGGTCAGGGGCATCACCCCCTTGGGCAGAGTCTCTCACGCAGGAGGGCACCCTCCTAGGCAAAGGTCCAGAGACTTTGCAGGAGAAAGGCTTTGGACTGAATAATTATAGGTGGTACCAGTGAGCAGAGAACACCGCATTCACGGGGCAGGGCACCAGCTTCCCTGGGCACAGGCAGACACATCCAGGGCTTCACCCCCTGCCCAATCCTCATCTGCTGTGTCTTCATGGCCATGTTGGAGTGGCACCTGCTCTAGAGACCCTGTTGGGCCCGCAAGTTCTCAGTGGGCATCGCCCAGGCCCAAGGAGTGATGTCCACCCAGCCTGCCTCTCCAGTGCTCCAGCTCATGATGCACACTCGCATGCCTTGCCCCGACTCAGCCCCTTAGTATTGGGCCTGTACCAAGGGGCAAATGACACCAGAGAGAGGAAGGATCCTACCCAAGCTCACAGAGCAATCAGGGACTGGCTCTCCTTTGCTGCGAATCTGCATCACATTCTCACCTGGAAGCCTCCCTGACTGCCCTAGTCCATACCTCCTACCACCCAGAAGCCCTGGGCTCTAGCTTGAGGAAGAGGAAAGGGTCTCTTCTGTCCTCAGGTCATCAAATGAACAATTTCTTCTCTAATCCAGGGTGAGGACTCCACACAGATTGATGGTGCATAGTGTGGCTTTAGGTTCTTATACACCAGAGTTGGGGTTCAGCTCTGTCACTTATTGAGGTATGTAATGTTGGGCAATAAACTTAGCCTCTCTGGGCCTCAGTTTCCTCATCTGTAAAATGGGATAACAAGAGTCACTACACTCACAGAAATGTAAGGCCTTAACATTATTCCCATATTGCACTTGCACAGGAAATGCTCAATAGATAAGGACTGCCATTGTCCCTGGCTTAGGTTTGCTGCCGAGTGCAAACTTGGGGTTGCCCCGCGTGGAGGCACTGGACCCCTTATCACAGACATGGAGAAGGCCCAGGACTCTGGAGCCATCTCAGGAGCAGTCCCAGTGGCTCTGCTTCCTGGAGATGGGCTTCATGAGGGTCACCTGCTCCCAGAAGAGGGGCCCCGGCCCCTTCCCACAGAAAGGCCTCCAGGTGCAAGCTCTGTGCCAGGTGCTCCCTTCCACACCCTCCATATCTCATCAGGCCCCATGGGTGGGCAGAGCCAGAGTCAGGGTCTTGCCTAGAGGGGCACCTAGCTGGAGTTGGCCAAAACAGTGCCCTCTGGCACCCACCTGGGCATCTGCCACTCCCAATGACAATGATCAAAACTGAATGTTCTGTCAGCAGCCCCCTTACAGAGGCGACGTGAATCTGCGGGAGGACGGGGATAGGCCCAGGTCAGCCTGGTGTTGGAGGCCGGACTGTCCCTCCAGGTCTGTTTCCTCATCTGGGGCTACACAGGCTGGAGGATTAGCTGAGCTGATGTCACACCCATGATTGGCACAGGGCTGGGCAGCACCCTCGGCGTCAGCTCCGTGGGGCAGCCTGGACCCAGGCCCTGTGCTCCCTCCACTCGAGGAGGCAGGCGGGACCATCGAGAGGCTGAAGGGCACAGGCGATCCCAATGCCCATGAAAGCCGCCTATCACCAAGTGTCCCAATGACCCCATTCCTGGGCCAGGGCCCATCCCCTGGCGGCCACCCTCTCCACACAGGCATCCCTCTGGGATTCTGGCCACACGTGGGCCAGGCCAGTCTGCAGTGATGGCCAAGGACCAGGCTTACAAATGCTGGACAAAGGAAGGTCCTGTTCTTGCTAGCGGGAAAGGGGGGTCTGAGCACAGCACTAATGCCACCCAGGCCTGGTTCTGCCGCTTGCAAGCCATGTGGCCTTAGCCAAGTCCCTGCGCCTCCCCTTCCTCAGTTTACTCAATGGTGCAGCGGGGAGGGAGAAGGTCTGATGGGGCAAGTGCGGGGCCAACCCCTGGCCGTGGAGGGGCCAGGCCACCGGAGCGCTTCCGGTTTGTAGGAAAGCCAGCTCTCCCCACAGGGCAGCCCAGGGCTGGCTGCAGGGGAGCCGGTGGGAAGGCCGGGGACTGTCGGGTGTGTCAACCCCCATACTGCACTTTGCCACCTGTCCCAAGGTGCTCCACCAACGTAGTCACCCAGGGAAGCTCAACTAGCGCCACGGGGTCCTGCTCACACAGAGGAAGGTTCCAGTCCGGCCTGTGCCCTCACCCTCCCTGACCTGGGCGAGAGCTCCCTACACCCTGAAGCCTCCGTCACTCAGTCTGCAGAGTGGGAGGAATAATGCCTGCTTAATCCCGGGGTTGCTGAATGGACTCCAGGAGATGGAGGATGTGGCCTGCCCCGGCGACGGGCTTCGAGGAGGTTCCCTGTTCTGTTCCACACACTGCCGGCCTTGGCTACTCTTACCTTCCCAGGCAGCCCCATGCCCAGCCCGGTCAAAGCATCACACACCCCGAGCACGTCCCAGCGCTCCCACCAGGAGGCACTAGGGACCCCCAGGTGCTTCCCGGCCAAGGCCTGCAGGACCAGCAGAGGATGCCCCTTTCTTCTCCTTGAGTCTGGATTTCCCCTGCCTTTTCTCAGAAAGAGGGGCTCCTTCAGCCCAGCAACTCAGTGAGATTCTCGGGGGACCTCCCCACACACCTGCCCATCACCCCTGTTGGCTAGGGCTGGGCCCCTGATGGGCTAAGAGGAGGGGCCACGGCCAGCCCCATGATGGATTTCTGCCTGTTGCCCACAGCACCCAGCACAGGGCTTGCAGGTATGAGCCCCCGGAACGTTTGCTGGATGAACGAATGAGCAGTGATGAGAAGTGTGGTGTGAAAACAGATGTAGATCAGAGAACACAGGTTAACACTTGCACGGTGCTTACCATGTCCCTACCAGGTCCGGCTCTACAGACACTATTTACATAGCAAACCCATTTAGTCTCTGCAGCAGTTCTATAAAGTAATGTCATTCCCATTTCACAGATGAGGAAACAGAGGCTTGGAGACTGAAGTCGCCTGCCCAGTGTTAGCAAGTGGCAGAGCTGAGTGAGGCAGGCCCTGGGCTCCAGGATCCACAGGCTGCCCACAGTATCCTGGAGAGCAGCCCCTCAGAGGCTGCAGACAGGTTTACCCCAGGGCTGCAGGCCCCGCCCCAGGGTCTGATTTAATTGGTGGGGTGGGCTGTCTTTCTAAGCTGCTCTGGCTCCCCCCTGGGCAGGGGCTGAGAGCCCCTGGCCAGCCCCACCCTCACTCTGCAATGGGGAAACTGGTTCGGAGAGGGAGGGGACACGCCGGAGGTCTCCCTGCACTTTGTGGGAGGGGGAGCCTGCGATCTGAAGTCTGGTCCCCTGACTTCTGCACCGTGGGCTCAGTGCACCGTCCCCGCAGCCAGCCGCCCCGGTGCAGATGTGGGCGGGAGAGTGAGGCAGACAGGCGCAGGGAAGCTAGAACAGCACGCAGCCAGATGACACACAGGCCCAGCCATTCCTGACTCACGGCCACCCATCCTGTGACTCCACCCACCGCCAATGTCCCCACCCTGGCTTCCACCCCACAGCCCACTGCAGCCACCACAGTCCCCTCCCATTTCGGACCAGAAAGCCACAGAGGGAGGAAGAAGCAGTGGGGCCCCACCCAGGGCTGGGTGGGAAACCTAGACTGCCCCGAGCTGGGGGCGGGGGCAGGACAGCTCTGGGACAGGCAGAGGAAGCCGCACTGGTGCTGACCCCTGCCCCTCCCTGCAGTACCGCATGCTCCCAGCCTGCGCTAGCCCCCGCCCTGTGGACACGGGTCTACAGGAGGAAAACTGAGGCCTGCCGAGCCCAGCGGGCACTGACCCCACCTGGGCCTACTTCCTCGGCCACGTGACCCCCCACACCTGGATGAGCAGGCCAGGCTGTCTCACTGCCAGTTCCTCTCCCTGAAAATGCACTGCCCCTCCGTCCGAGAGCCTTCCATGGCTCCCGTTGTCTATGAGGTTCAGTTCTAACTCTTCAGCCTCATATTCAAGGCCCCAGTCTGACTTCGACCTATAACCTTCCCCTACACATCTGTGTCTCAACCTCTGTGAACCTGATGCCTGGAATGCCCTGGTCCGTGTGGCCTGACACACTGGGAAAGAAATTAAATCACCGGGGCCACAGGGGTTCAGACCCTGTTCCCAAGGTCTCCAGGACTCCTCACATCCTTATGACACTGGCTCTGAAAGGCAGATGCTGTCACCGCCCACAGGGAGAAACCTGGGTGCTGGGACCTACGGTCTCCCTGTCGCTGATAACTTTCGGCTGGCCCACGAGCTCAGGGCGGCGCTGAGTCGGTGTTAACCATCCGAAGTCATGGCGACTTGGGTCTGCTCACCTTGGTGTCCTGGCTCTCCCTTCGGCCCCTTCGGGAAAACAGCTGAGCCTGGGCGTCAGCCCCCGCTGACACTAAGCTGGGTTTGGGCTGGGGGCTGCCCAGGGGAGGTGTCATGGTCAGACATGCTGCACAGGTGTGGGGGCCAGCTGCCCAGTGCAAAGCCCAGTGTAACCATCCTGGGCAGGTCGATTCACCTCTCTGCGTCTCAGTTTCCTTCTCTGTGGGCAACAGGAGGAGTGACCTCCCGGGGTTGCTGTGATGACCATGAACTTCTGTAAGGGAAGTATGAGAGCAGCCCGTCCACAAGGTGCTGTCCTAGCGTTTGGAGCATTAAGTATTACTACCCTGGTCCTCCCTGCACCTTAGGCTCAACACCACAACCCAAGGAAAATGCAGACCCTGCCCCTTAGCACTGCTCCCTCCAGCCCAGCCACAGGCCTGCTAACCTGGCCCATGTGCCTAATGGCAGCAGAGGGCTCTCCGACGCCCCACCTCCAGCTCCGAAGGAGGGAGAAAGGAAGGCTCCTTCCTGGGCAGAGGTACCCAGCTTTGCCCATGTTGTCAGCGATGGAATGACCCAGAGAGGGACCATGCCAGCATCACCCTGTCTGCCACAGACACTCCGGCAGGCACCCATGTCTCTCTCCCTGCTTGGGGGTCATCACAGACAAAGCGCCTTTGGCTGGGATGCGTGACAGGAGTCTGTCTGGGCAGTTAATCCCAAACCTGGTTGTCCTTATAGGATACAAAACTCGCCCCACCCCACCCCTTTATCCAAGGGATGCTTGCAGCTGGGCCCAGCTGCTTTCCCTGACCTTTCTTTCTACAGATGAGCCAGAGGGGTTGAGTGACTTGCTCAAGGGACCAGCAAGCTGGTGGTAGACCCTAGGCCCCAAACCTTGTTCTCTGGGCTCCCAGGCCTAGCCCCACTACGAGCTTCTCTCTCCAGGCCCATACAGGTGCCTGGCTGTCTGGGAGAAGATAAGTCATCAGCATGTGTGGGGTGAGGAATGGGTGTGGGCCCAGAGCTTCCACCAGCGGGAGGGGGTCAGCACAGGTCAGGGGCAGGGCAGCCCAGAGCTGAGGTCCCGCTTCCTCTCTCAAGAGGGCATGATTCCTGGCAGCAGCTCCCACGGGAAATAGTAGAAGCGCCACCCTTGGGAACATGGGGTGGGACGGGGGTGCGTGGGCAGGGTTTCCTGTTGTGGGGGCGGTGGCCACTTGCTGAGGCCCAGTGACCTGTGTGGCTGTGGCCCTGGGGCCAGGCCAGCATTGGGTTTCGCCTCATCCCTGGCTCAGACCCAGTTCACCCTGAGTCCCATCCTCCAGGCCCGCCCTGGCTTCCTGTCCCATAGGTCCCACCCAGCCCGGGAGGCAGGGAGGGCCCCGTGGAGCCTCCTCAGAAGAGCCAAAGTTTTCTGGAGCAGGAGTGGGCAGGTCGCCCTGGCCTGCTCGGTGGCCTCTGACCTCTGATCTTGACCTCCAGTGCTGTTTTCTAGCAGGAGACCTTGGCAGAAGTACCACCGGGGTGTTTTCCTAGTAACTCACAACTTCAGACACAGCTGAGCAGGATCAGCCCCCAGCCCGCCCTGAGCATTCGGATCACTGCTCCCCCAGCTCTAGGCAGAGGGCAGGGTCATTTCTGAGCCGTGCCGAAGGGACCAGGACAAGGGGAGAAGCTGAAGCGGGACCCATCTCAGGCCTCCCAGGCAGAGCTTCTAGTGGCCAGGGGAGAGTGGCTGTGTGGCAGGTCCTGCAGAGGGTACATCCCAGCCGGGCAGCACAGCCCCACACTAGGGACAAGGTGACATCAAACCCTTAGAGCAAGACCCCTTCATCCCCCCAGCTTCGCATGCCTGGGTCCTTAAAGGACCAGCAGTCTGGGTGAGATGGAAGCTTGGTCTGGGGTGCTCTGGGGCCACCATGGTCTGTGCCTCAGGAGCTGGGCTCACCTGTCCTCCAGTGGGGAGATGCCGGGAGTGGAGTGGTTGGGGACCTGGCGCAGTGAGAGGGAGAGGCCCTCCCCTGCTTTCCTAGGGCACAGGCTATAGGAGGTCGTGGCAGCTCAGGTCTCTCTCAGGGCTGCTCTGGAAACAGGTGCCTCTAAAAGCAACTGCCCGGGAGAGCAGGACCCTTCCAGCTGCCTGGGGGCGCACCATGGACAAAAGCCTCTCGTGGCTCAGTTTGGAGGATGAGTGCAGATGGGAGATGATTTGGTGCTGAATGGGCTGGTCTTGTCTGAGAGCACCCCAGGGACCGGGGCAGAGCTGGGGTTCAGGGCTCCCACCTGTACCATGGGCTCCTCAAGGACCTCCCCATGAAGGCTGACAGCCAAACTCACAGCAGTCCCTGGGGCCATGCTGGGAAGGCGAGGCTGCCCAGTGCAGGACCTGCCCACACTACTCCAATCAAACAGGCCTGGGCTGCCTGCGGACTCCACTGAGCTTCTGCCTGGAGGGAGCAACTCTTGAGAGGGGCTCGGTCAGGAGGCTGAAGGCCTGAAGTGAGCAGGGTGGACCACGAGCCAGACTTCAGCCCTGCTGGGCGGCCAGGGCACACGTTACCAGGAAGAGTTTCTAAGATAGCCATGTGCAGTATTGAGCCTCTCGACCCTGGGGGCATGCAAGGCCAGGCCAGGACACACAGGCTTAGGCAGCCTTCTGGAACGCTAGCCCAGTAGCTTATAGGCACCTCAGGCCAGAATCCACATTTCGTCATGGGTGGCAGGATGGCTGGCCTGTGTCACCAGCTCAGCCACTGGCCACCAGCTCCACTCCTTTCCTTATGGGAGCTTCCCAGCTGGAACAGCCTTGAGCTCAGGAGCCAAGCCAGGGAGAATAGCCTCAAATCTATCACAAGCGAGACCAGGTCTTTCCGTGCTCTATGTGCCCTGATGCCAGCTCTCTGAGCCCCTCACCCTGGGTACCTGGTGTGCTCAGACACCAGCCTATCTGGGGAAAAGTATGCCCAAGCTTCCCAAGAACCCAGGGCAGCAGGTCCTCACCTTAGCCTGGACCCGCAGCCCTGGAGATGCTGCTTGATGTGGCCTTGGCGAGGCACATGTGTCTCACTGAGCACAGGCCCGGCACAGACTTGGCTGCCAGGAATGGCTTGTCAAAGAAGGAGAGGGGGACGTACAGACACATGACGGGCCCTCAGAAGCAGGGACCCAAAGGCCACTACAGCCCCCTCCTCCACCAGGCCCGAGGGGCACTGTGCCCTCTACCGCTAAGCCACGCCCTACAGGCCAGGCAAACCTGGAGGAAGGCAGAAGGACACCTGCCACTTCTCTGAGCCTCTGCTGCCCAGAGGGGCTTGGGAAGGCCCCAGAAGTCTCTGGGCTCTGCTGTTGTCTGTTGTGGAAGCCTGGCTCCAGCCCCCACTGCTCTGGAGGAAGGGGCCCCTGGGACCCAAACCCCAGCTGCTCAGCCTACAAGGGACTCAGTGACATCTCTCCCCCTTGCCTGCCATCCCCTACCCAGCTTTGGGGGTATGTGGTAAGGCCGATCTGCCTTAGGACCAGGGTCTTTGCTCTATGAAAAATGGTCCTGCCCCTCCGACAGGAGGAAAGCATGTCAGAGGTATGGGATTCTGACAACCCTACGGCCCTGCCCAGCACAGGTCCTGGCACACAGTAGGTGCTCCATCTGTTGACTTGAGCTGAGGCTTGCTGGACACATGAGGGAAGGCCTGACGTGGGCTTTCCTGCGAGGGGTCAGGGCTCAGCAGCCACTCCGGGGGACAGGACAGACAGTGGCCATGTCCACACATGCCCCTCTCTCCGGCCAGGGCTCTGCCTCTTCCAGCTCCCCTTGGACAGAGAATGCCTGCCTTCTCTGTTTCAGGGCTGGGAGGGTTCTCTGTAGTCAGCACATCTAATACCTTTTCTTGACAGGTGGAGGTGGGGAGGGCCAGGGAGAGCAGGGGAGCAGAGCAGGGCCAGGCCCAGGCCAGGCCTCCTCACACTGAATCCAGAGGCCCAAGAACTGCAGGGCTGCCCTCTGTCCCCGCGACCTTCATGTTGCCACCCACGCCAGTGTGGCCCCCTCCCCTGGCTCCATGTCTTAGCTGCCTGACTACAGCCAGCCTGAACTGCTTACTTAAACAAACAGGGAAAGTGGCCACGTGACTGGCTAAGGTTTCCTAGACCAGGGACACACACACACACACACACACACACACGCACGCACGCACGCACGCACACGCACACACACTCGCTGCAGGTCAGGTGGCCATGTGGCCCAGCAGGGCAGGGACTGGGCCGGCTCAGGTTTCTTGTCTCTGAAGGACAAGTGATCGGCCTGCCTTTCCTCACCCAAAAGAATGCCTTCTCCAAACACTTGTTTTCTGCTTCCTGGACGCGCCAGGGACATGCTGGATGGGAATAGGGGGGAGTGCGGGGAGAAGGGGGTGGGGTGGAGGGAAGGACACACGCCTCCCGGCCCTCGGTCCGGTGTTTTCCTTCCGCCCTCCCCACCCAGAGGGCAGATGCCTGCTGGGAAACTGTGGCAGCCCAGCGGCTCTCGGCTCTCACGCAGGGAGAAGCCAGAGCCCAGAACTCGCATGTGGGGCAGGAGGGGAGCCGAGGTTTATCCCCGAGGGAGACAGAGACAGGCCTGTCAAGGCCTTGTACCCAGAGCAGCGGTTTGGCAGCTAGACTCCACGGCCCAGCCCCGGGCGTCTGGGGAACGAGGAAGGTGGAGAAGGGAGCTTAGTCCAGCCTGGCAGGGGCCCGCCTGCCTTCGGTCTGCTGTTTGGGGAAGGTCTGCCATGTGACTGGCTAAGGTTTCCCAGACCAGGGTCTTGAGGGCTGCTCTTACTTTGGGGGGGGGGTCTATGCCTCAGATGCCCCCACAGACTGGCAGCCTGTCATCACAGCCCTGCGAGCCCCCGAAAGGAGAAGGAACCCACCTCTCTTGGCAGGCAGGGCTGAGACCTGTTCCAGGTGGACCACGCACCAGCTCTGTGGAGGGCATCTGAGTGGCTTCCATCCCGACCCTAGCAGCAGAGCAGCAGAGGCAGGGCAGGAGGAAGTGAGGGGCATGGCCAGAGTTCTCAAATAAGAACCAAGCCCCTCATGTATGCTCTCCCATTACGGTCTCACCACAGACCAACGAGGTGGTCATGTCATCACCCCGTTTACAGATGGGGGATCAGCAACCTGACAGCCACGGTTGGTAAGGGTTGGATCAGGAGCTGCACCCAGAGCATCCAGCCCTAGCGTCCACGTTCCTACCAGTTCCCGACGTACCGGAGGCCGGTGCCTGGCCAGGGCTGGGCACAGAGCTCTAAGCAGGTACCCAGGGCCAGGCCCTCACTCTCCAGGGACGCACACCAGCCAGCCCCACCTCCTCCTCTGTCTGTCCCACCACTCGGAGCAGCCCTGGCACGTTGCTTTGTGAAGGGTTCTAGGATGGAAGAGGAAGAGGCGGAGACATAAAGGAGAAGAAAATGTGGGGAAGGGGAGACCGTGGGGGAATAGGCCTGTTCCTTGGAGAGAGAAAGAGAGAGCCAGGGTGCGGTGGGAGATAGTGGAGGAAAATTGGAGTAAGAGTGAGAGAGAGAAGGAGTGACAGAGAAATGGGGAGAGAAGACGGGAGAAACAACACTGAGAAAGCAGGCAGGAAGGAGAGGGGCAGGGAAAACAAGCCAGAGAGAACAGAGGCGAACAGAAGGGAAGAAGGGGCAGCTGGGCGAGAGGAAGGAGGGAAGGAAGGAAGGAGGGGAGGAGGGAGGTGACCCACAGGGAAGGGCCAGAGGATGAAGCTAGCAGGAGCGAAGGAGAAAGACAGACAGGCAGAGGGCAGTCAGGGCAGGAGAGGGCCTTGGTACAGGGAGAGACAGAGAAAGCACAGCCGCCCACCGAACATTAAATACCTAACAGGAGATGACAAATCAAATGGGAATTACTGCGGTAAAAACATAATTAGAAACTTGATTGAAGTTAAACAGAATTTACATAACACTGCAAATTAACTTTACACGGAAAGTATTCACGGGGAAGGCAATGAAAAGGCATTTCATTAGTAATCTATATTTAAACAATAGGCACAATGGAGCCTTCAGAGGAGGAACCCGGTGCCTTCAATCTGAGCGAACGCCAAAGGCCAGGGGGGGACAGAGGCAGTGGGTGCCCCAAGAGGATGCGGGCGGGGTCCAGGTCGGTGGGGGTGGGTGGACACAGTAAGCCAGATCCGATTCTGGTGTAGGCTCTGCCCTTGACTTGCTGTGTGGCCATGGCCAAGTGTCTGACCTTCTCTGGCCCTCTGTTTCCTCTTCTGCAAAATGAGGAAGCTGGAGAGCTGGTTTACGTGAAGGTGCCCGCAAGGCCGGATACTGCAGAAGAGCCCGGGAGATGCCAGAGGGCAGCGGGCAAGAGTGCTTAGGATCCAAACAGACCCAGTTCACAGCTCCACCCCCCCCCCCCCCCCCAGCAAGCTTCTTCCTCTCTGGCCCGGATTTACCCATCTGTTCAGTGGGGATAAGTCCACTCCTGCCCACGTCACACAGGCAGGGGAGGACTTAGGGAGCTATCAGTCGGGGGCAGGCTTAAAGGAAAGTGAGTCTACGGCACAGGATTACTTGTCCCATCCGCGGGGCACACTAATGAGATTACAGGGCAGCCTGCCATGGAGCACGCCTCATCCGAGCAGCTTCCCTCAGCTCCCCCAGTCCCCGAAGCAGCCAGAGGCAGCTGTCCCTGAGGGACTCAGGGGTCACAAAGTCCCTGCTGGGCTCCCTCCTGGTCTCGGGGTGGAGAAGTCTCCCAAGCCTCCCCCTCACTCCAGTCCCATCAGCCTCTGGGCTGGTCCGTGCCCCTGCAAACTCCTGGCAGTGGAGTGTGCTCCTCCCCACCCTCATCCCACCCGGAGCTCCACGCTGAGCACTGGCCCATCCTATCCTCAAGGCTGGTTCAGGGACAGGGGTCTCTCTGCAGCCTCCCTGAATGAGCCGGGCCCCTCTCTCCACTGAGAGCTGAGTACTAGGTGAGAAACACAGCAGACGCACAAGGTGGGCGCCTTCCCCCCACCCCCAAACGCACACACCTGCCCGCCAAAGGCAGAGCGCTGGGCTGCTCCAACTGCGGAGCGTCAGCAGCAGCTCTGCCGGGCACGCACAGTGCAGGAAGTTTCTACCGTTTCTTTTAAGATAAAGGATCCAGACAATGCTTAGGGGTCCAATAGGGAGGTGCTGGGTGCCCTTCCCCTACAGGCAGCCACCTCTAGAGCCAGTGTTTTCAGACTCCAGGCAAGGGGGAGGCCTCAGGGGCCCCAGAGCCCCAGAGGGGAGGGAGGAGGTCAAGAGAGGGAGGGGAAGCTTCTTAAAAGAAAGTGCAAAGTATGCAGACATCAGGGCAAAAGGTTCGGCTAAGCCCAAGGAATGCCAGCCAGAGTGACAGGGAGGGTCCCGCACACGGGCAAACCCACAGCCCAGCCAGACACCCATGGGCCTGGGCCCCTGTGTGGCCAGGTGTGGAGGGGGAAGCTGCTCTGGTCCCTTCTCCCTCTCTACCACCTCTCTCCACACATGGCTCATTTTATTGAGGCCTCTGAGCCTTTGTTAATGCTGTTCCCTCTGCCTGAGGTGTCCTTTCCCTATTTGCCAGCAAAATCTTCCCCATCCATGAAGAGCCCACTGTCTCAGTCCTCCTCCCTCCTTGGCTACACCTTCTCCATCTGCTTACTGCCCTCCCTCCTTCCCTCCCTCTAGGGCAGTGGTTCTCAACCTTCTGGCCCTTTAAACACAGTTCCTCATGTTGTGATCCAACCATAAAATTATTTTCGTTGCTACTTCATAACTGTAATGTTGTTACTGTTATGAATCGTAATGTACATATCTGATATGCAGGATGGTCTTAGGCGACCCCTGTGAAAGGGTCGTTCGACCGCCAAAGGGGTCGCGACCCACAGGTTGAGAACCACTGCTCCAGGGGCTGGGTGCCTGGTGACAGTGACACAGACTCAGGCTGTGGTCTGCTCTAGCTCCACTCCCTCCCGTAACAGCACCCATACTCGGCAGCTACCACACATGTATCTCCAGTCGGGACGCACGCTGCCTCCCAGACTCATCCATCCGACTGCCTGCTCAACCCTTCCCCTTGGGAGTCTCAAAGCCGCCGCACACGCAACTTGTCTAAACACAGCTCCTCGCTTCCTTCAGCCTCCCCTGCCGGCAGCCCTGGCTGAGTAACCAACTGTCTCTGCTCTGCCAGGGCTCCAGTCTCACACCCAAGAGCCTTCCTCCACTCACCCCCTCTTCTCTCATGCTCCACCTCTAATCCACCGGCCGCAAGATCTTTAAAGTATATTCAGACTTCGATGGCTTCCCACCCACCTCTCCCCCTCCACCCCGGCCTGGATGTGGCCCGCAGCCCCCCAGGCATCTCCGGGCTCCCCTCTTGCCCATCTACATGAGTGGGTCCCCCAGGGTCTCTCTGCCTTCTCCTTCTACCCCCCACTTCACTCCAGCCTCGTGACTTCTCCGCCACTTCCCTGAGCACCCCAAGTGCACCCCAGCCCCTACCCCCTTGGGTTCAGGTCTCTGTTCCAATGCACCCGGTCAGGGGCCTCCCTTGACCATCCTTTGTCAAAGATCACTTTCCTCCACCTGCAAACTCGGTCACTTTACTCAGTTAACTTCCCTTCTTAAAATTTAGCACCGCCGGACACGTTATATATCGCGTTCGGAATATTTCCTGTCCATTTCTGCTCATGGGAATGGAAGTGCCACAAGGAGGGAATCTTGTCCGTTGTATTCCCTGCTGTCTCCAAAACACCAAGCAGTTCCCAGCACGAGACTTTCCCAGGAAACATTTGGGGCGTGAATAAGTGAACAGCCACTTCCCCGGGAAGCCTTCCCCAACTGCCTGCAGAGCCGGCACAGGGCCCTCCCCGTGCGGGCAGGCACCACGCAGGCCTCGCGCACGAGCTGGTGGAGGTGGGTCCGGCTCTGGGGTCAGGTGTCCCCCTCCATCGCTGACTGCACTTTTTCAGGGCAGGGCTGGATCTGATCGTCTTCAAAAGCCAGCCCTTAGCGTGGGCCGGGCCTGGGGTGAGAGCGGTGAGTGAATGATGAGTAAACGGATGGTTAGAAGAGTGGGTGGATGGGTAGATGAGCAGATGGACAGATGAAGGAGGACATGGAAGGGTGGTTGGATGGGAGGATGGAGAGATAGCTATATGGCTAGGTGAGTGGTTAAGTGATGGGTGGATGGACAGGTCCACCACAGGCACACAGGTAAGACTGGAGGTTGCGTGGGATCGATAGCTGGACTTCTCTGGGGAGGACAGGCCAGGCCAGTGCAGTGCAGGGAAAGTGTAGAAGCTGACATGGCAAATGGGAGACAGCAGAACTGCTCCGATGTGGCCAGAGCTGGCTGCAGACCCTTGGCAAGCCCCTAACTTCCCTGTGCCTTGGTCTTGCGGTCTAAAAACACAGATAACAATCCTTACGCAGAGAAATCCCTTTGGAGCTTAAATGCTACCACAGCCACAGCTCCAGTGAGATGCCTCTCAGCCAAGTCTGCATTGGGAACCCTCTTCTCAAGCCCTGATGGCCCTGCTGACCTCGTGGCCTCAATGCTACCCCCACCAGAGCCAGGGCCCCTGATTCAGAGTTCTCAAGAATTAGGGGACCTGTTTTAGAGATGGACAAACTGAAGCCCACTTTGTGCTGGACACACAAGGAGTTGCAAGAAGCCTGCAGCCTGGGTCAGGAAGGCTGGCGGGAAAGGCTGGCCACCCCGGCTTCTAGCCAGATCTCAGGAGAAGGTGGCAGTGGCCTGGGCACCAGGGTACCGGGGATCTGGTGTTACCTATCTAGGTCTGGCAGCGGAGTGACGGACCTCGGCTCTTTTCACACCCCTCGCAGCATTGGTCTGTCGCCACCGGCCTCCTCCTCGTCCTGGGGACACAAGAGAGACGGACACATGTGAGCGGCCAGGGACAAGGACAGCCGTCCACGGCCTCCCACCTCTGCTCCCACCACTGGGCTACTCTGGGTGCCTCTTGGGCCACTTAGGTAGCTCCCCAGCCTGCACGCGCCAACAAGCCAACGCCTCCTAGTAGGCGCCTTAAACATGTGTTAAACGTATCTGTTTTGCTTCTTCTGGGGCTCAGGGGCTGTGTGCTGTCTCTTTCTTCCCGGTGAGAAAAGCAGAGAGCTGCGGCCCCGCTGTGCGCTGGGCAGGGGGACAGAAGTGGCGGGTATTTTTAGCGGCCTAAGAGCCCGGCAGTGTTCCCCTCCCTGGGCCTGCCTGGCTCCGGGGAATTATCTCACACGGCCGGCAGCCACTTCCAAAGCCGCTCTGTGACCCCTGCCTGAATTCCTTCCTCATTATGAATTGCTCACCAGACCTCTGACCAACACTCGGAGCCATTTTATGTGCGCGCACCTCCCCGCAGAACCGGCTCGCGGCCCGTCTCCCCCGCGTGCAGGCCAGACGGTTTGCTTACAGCTGACAGGAAGCTCAGAACCAGAGTTTAAAACAGAGAAGAGCCCTGGCCATTATTCATTTTTCGTTCCCCAAACTTCAGGTCCTCGCTGAGTCCTATCTGAACGATGACTTAATATTTATCTTTACTTCAACTCACTTTTTTTTTTAAGCTCCAATCTGGTCTTGTCCAAAGCAATCATATCTGTGAAATAGCTGGTTTGATAGGCTAGGTATATATTTCTAATACACCTTAATAAATATTTAACTAAGGAAACAAAAATATACGCTCTTTAAGGCACTAATTCTAGAAATTTTTCACAGGTTCCCCGAGTTCCGAAGGCCAAGCTCAGGCAGACTCACTATTGTTTATCGACCCCCTTCTGTGCGGAAGGAGAGAGGCATGGGAGGGGCTTGGTTGACAGGACCCCAGAATTAGTGAGCAAATAAGGCCACGGGAGGGGAGGGGGCCGAGCCAGCGAGCATGCAGTGTTTAACACCGTCCTTTCTTCCCACCGCTGGGCGAGACCATTTACCCAACGTGAGCTCTGCTGTGAGAACCTAGGCGATTGGGCACCAGGCCTTGTGAGTAATTTGGACCCGGGAGGGGACGACCCAGTGCAGGACGCCAGGCCATGCAGGGCTGCCGAGGGTCCGAGGTGCGTCTCTCCCAGGTCCTCGGAGGCCTCTGGCTCCCCTCGCCCCTTTCCTTCCAACTCCCCCCGGCCGGAGTTGGTCAGCGGGGGCTGGAAGTCTAATCCCCTCTCTGGTTCTATTCGGAAGCACAGGATGCAGTCCTGCCCTCAGCTCCTGCCCTCAGCCCCTGTGGTGGTCTCTGGCTCCCTATGTGCCTGGGCCCCCTGGGTGGGCCTTCAGGGGTAGATCCTAGTGACCCCTGAGGCCCCACTCAGGAGTCTCAGGCCTCGCTGAACTTCTCTGACTCCTCCGGCTCTGCCCACGGCTGGAGACCCCGGCTGGGCCCCTCTGTGGAGAACAGGATGTGGTATCAGGAGGTGAAAGAGAGTGTGGGGTCGGGGTGGGGAGTGGCCTCGGGACGAGACTTCCTGAAGCCAGATCGGTTTACCACAGTCAGTTGGGCCCAGGACGGCACAGCTGTGAGTTATAAATGTCCCTGTCAGAGCCCGGGACAAGAGGCCCTGCTGCCAGTGGAGGCGCCAGGGCCCACGGCACCACTCCTCCGGGGGCCTCCCAGCCAAGGGCCCACCCTCCCCGAGGCCCTCCCCAAGGGCCCAGTCCTCCCTCGGACTCTGGGCTCTCTTGGCTCCTCTCTATGAGATGCAAGGCAAAGGGGCCTAATAGCTCACCCTCTGCCCACTCCTCGCCCCTCCAGCTACCGCAAGAGCTCTGAGGGCAGGGGCCATCCTGGGCCTCCACCAGGCTCTAAACCCGGGGTTCAGCACACAGCCAGCCACCCTGGTGGCAGCCTCAGGGGCAACTGTGCCAACTCAGCAACCTGCTCCCCTTGGCCCCAATGGCCCCTGTGACTGCCCACAGGGCACACACAAGATGGGTAGCAGGGAAGAGGGAGAGGACAAGGCCCCTGCCTACAGCGCAGGGGCAGGGGGACCCCTGCACATCTGGGGTCTCTTCCAGTAGACCTTCCCTGAGGTCCCATTCTCTTTGCCTGCCCCCTCAGGCTTCCTCAGCCTGGGCTGCAGGTTGCGTCTGGGGTGCTCGGAGACAGGCTGGGTCCGTCCTCCTGCCACGGCCAAAAGCGGGCAGGCCAGCGCCAGCCCTGAAAATACAATAATGGTAGCAGAAATAAGCAGGTCCAGGTGGGAAGAACCTGAAGCCTGTACAATTCTGGAGGCCCTCTTTAGAAATATACACAACTAAATATTTAGAATGAGAAAGTAAATAGCAGCAAATTCCCAGAGCCTTGGGAATCCTGGCCCCTTTCAACCGCTACCGGCAATGCTTACCCAGAAACACCTCCCAGCAACCTGCCCTCCCACCTGGCACCCTCCGCAGCTGCCAGGAAAACGCCCGCCCTGGCCACGCAGTGCAGGGGAGAGGCTTGGAGGCTGAGGCTCCATGGTGACCTGGTATGTCCACCCCTAGCCAATGAGAGTGCTGAAACCGACGACAAGCGCGGTACCTAACATTATAGACCTTTAGCTGGTAGTGTTCCACGCACTTATGTGAATTAACTCTCTTAATCTAACCACAGCCTAAGAGGTAGGTACTATACCCATTTTAACAGACGAGAATACAGACACAGAAAGGTTAAGAAAGCAGCCCAAGGTCACACAGCTAGGATATGGCCCAGATAGCCTGGCCTCGGTGCTGTTAGGAACCCCCGACCACGCCTCACTGCTGCTCTGGAGGCCCCGGAGGGGTTCCTCTCTCAAGGCTCCACCAGCAGCAGCCACCAAGGGCCGAGCGGGTTAAGACCCCTCTGATTAAACCAATCCTCCGTTCACACAAATGCTTACAGACCCCGCGCCGAGATCTTGATAGTATAAGGCCTCCTGCCGGCCTTGCTCCGCACAGGGCACGCTGGGGTCCTCTCTAGGGGCAGAAGTGGGCACCCCCTTGACGTTCTGAGGCTGGGGGGTGGCCTAGAGGTGGGCTGAACAGCCTCAACGGGACCCCCGCCCGGGGTGGGGTGCGGGTTTGCTGAAGGCCCTGCAGCATGCGGTTCAACGCTCTCATTTTACCAAGAAGAAAAGGGTGGCTTGGAGAAGTGACTGGTCAAGGGGTCACCCAGGAGTGGTGGCACCATGTGAGGTCTGAGGCTAGTCTCCACGGGGGTGGGGCAGGTCGCCGGCAGCCCGGGGGGTGGCCCAGGCCAGGCACTGGTGGGCCAGGCTGGCCAGGCAGCAGAGGGAGGAGGCAGCCTGCCTTTTGGCCTCCTCGGAGCAGTGCCTTTGTTTTCTCTCTTTGTTTTCCATCTGCCCAGCCCCCGTGGCCTTCCCGGCTTCCCCTGATTGTGTGCAGGGCGATAAAAGGGCAGATGAGCGGGAGATCTCTGGCGGCAGTGGGGTCACCTCGCACAGACACA
>NW_006284436.1:461790-462233 GCF_000327345.1 Myotis davidii
GGGGCGCGCTGCCCCTGGCCCCGAGGCCCCTCCCATCAACCCTGGAAGGAAAGTATGACAGTCTGCAACTTACAGAGAAGGAGCCGGAGGTTCCAGACAGCACAGCCTGACCTCTGGGGTTTCCATCGGGCCGTGCTGACCCCGGCCCTGACCGCTTTGGCAGCCCAGGTGACAGACACCTGGCCTAGTCAAAGCCATTTTCCCTTTACGTCTACAACCGGCCATTTCAGACTGTTCAGGAGAAAGGGAGAAGAAGGCCAGTCAGGGACTCGCCCACCGATGCCCGGGGAGCTGGGCCAGCCAGGAGTCCCCGAAAAGTCACTCATCTGCCCCTGATCACAGGGGTGAGATGCAGCAGTCCGACGACTTCCTGGCTTCCCGGAAACAGAGCCCCATTTAAACCGACTCTGAAAGCCAGTGATTTCTCTGTGGGGGGCTAATTC
>NW_006284436.1:462277-465860 GCF_000327345.1 Myotis davidii
CAGGGGTGTTCATCCTGGTTAGGGGCTGGGGCAGTGGTGCCCTGCAGACCAGGCCAGGGACTGGCCAACCCTGCCCTAGGGTCCCTCTGCTGCCCCTGGCCTCCCCCACCTGCTCTCCTGACCTGATGCTCTCAGACCCTCCGACTTCAGTTACTAGATCCTGTCAGCCACATCCTGTGTTCCACCTCAATTATTTACATACTGTTATTTAAATCATGGCGAACCAAACACTTTCTTTTTAGACCAATGGCAGACCAATGCAATATAGTCTGTACAATTATGGGTTTGATGTATTAATTATGTGTTTTTTTCCTAATTCACATGAAAATACATAGCGTTAAGATCTGGAATCCAGAGCCTTGCATACGTGCTGATGTCCACCGTGCCCAGGCCCGGGCTGGTGCGGCTGGGGGAGTGGCTTGGAAAGGGAGCTGTGGAAGCAGAGCTCTCAGCTGGACGGGGAAGTGGGAGGAAACGGAGGTTTCCAGAAGGGTATACGAGAGGTTCGGTGTGCGCCATGGGCTTTGACCAGGCTGCCTCTTCCCCTCACTTGGGCTGGAGTTTGGCCCAGATATGTCTCTAGCTGCAGATACAGCCACCGCCCTGCAAATTCCTCCTGACAGCACTCCATACAGTGGGGTGAGCGCTGGAGGGGTGGCCAAACACGTGGCCAGGGGTCTGTCTCCACCACTGCCTTTCTGGGGGATGCTGGGTCTCTCTGAGCCTCAGTGTCTCCATCTGTACAGAAACACTGCGTGAACCGAAGGTTCCTCCCAGCTCTATCAGTCAGACGGCGCCCCCCGAACCGGGCCAACACGCCTGGTTCTGGTGATCCCCGAGCCTCGGGCAGGCCCTCGAACAACCCTCGGGGACCTCCCTGACCCTCTCTTCTAACACCTGATCGGAGGCCTCGAGCGGTGTCTGGGGTGAGAAGGGGAGACAGGGCCGTCCTGTGCGATAGCTATAAGATTAGATAATCAGCTAATTACCAGCAAATTAGCATCCCGTCTTAACATAGAACAAATACAGTATTTACGTAAAAGTTGTTAGGAGTTTCTCTCTTTTTAATTAGCAGAAATAAATGCAAAATGAATGGTAATTAGGCAGCTGATGGATGCAGTAGTACAATTATGCCTACAGCAGTGCCCCAGTCCTTACACGCTGCGGCTGCATGCTTCTGAGGAATCAGAGGAGCCTATTTATATAGTTTATTTATAAAACGAAGTTAGCAGGAACAGAGGGAAGAGACCTGGGCACTGCTGGGGGAGGGGTCTGCGTGGCAGGGCAGGGCCCTGGGAGGAGAGGGAGCGTCAGTGCCCAAGGAACGGGGGGCTGGGCTGCTTAACGTTGGCCTGAGACAGTGCCCCAACACAGCCCCCACGTGTGTCTATTTCAGGCCCCACATGTGTCGCTGAGAATGACCTCCCTGGCAGGAAGTAGGCTGGAGTGGTGTGGAGGAGCTGGGAGCAGCTGTTCCATGCACTCCTGTCTTTCTAGAATGTCACTGAAATTTTAGGTTATTCCCTCCCCCTGGTCCCCATTCCTCTCTTCTTTGCTGGCCCTATTTCTTCACTGAGCACTTCTCTGTGCTGTACCCTGATGCATATTCTTCTAGAATGTTCTCCCTTTCCTCCAGGAACTCAAGGGGACCCAGGTCTCGGAGCAATGCACCACCCAACAGTGCTATTAATGGTTAAGTTCCAGACCAGTGGAGCACCCAGTGGGAGTATATGGGCAGGAGTCCTGAGAGGAGGCAGCCCAAGAGTTGGGTTTGGAAGGATGTGTAGAAGTCTTCTGAGGTGGGAGGTAGCCAAAGAACCTACGTATGCAAAGGCGGGGAGGTAACAACTAGCATCCTGAGACTAGCAAAGAGCACCAGGGGTGTGGAGGCTGAATAAGCAGGGTCTCATTGTGAGGGGTCCTGGGTGCCAAGCTAAGGATTTGGACTGGATCTTAGAAGGCGTGGAAAGGTCTGCACGGAGGGAATGGAGCACCCTTCCCGCACACAGATCCTTCCTAGCTTCCCCTCCCCGACGCGCAGAGCCGGGAGAGGCCAGGTCGGCAGGCCATTAGAGGCAGCTGGTACAACTCAGAAGAGCAGGCATGGAGCAGGAGGCTAACCTGATTAGGAGGGACAGGAGTTTGTCTGTGGGGGAGGGTAACTGCGGGGGGCGGGCAAAGGAAAGGGGGGTATGCTGGGCCACTGGGTCTCCTGAGTGAGGGGCCGATCTCCCCTAGAACAGAGCCCCCAGCCCTGCCCTGCCCCCAACCCTGACTGCTGGGGGAGGGGAGCAGCACTCCCTGGGAGCCCCCACAACCCCAACCCCCACCCCGCTTCCAGCTCAAACCCCTGCTCCACCATTGCCAAGTGGTGTGACCTTGAAGAGCCACTCCCAACTCCAGGCCACACATTCCCGTTTCTAAAACAAAGGCCTGAATTAGAATTCCTGAGAGGCAGTGGCAAATTCAACCCACAGTCCTATCCTGCACAGCAGCGGTTCTCAACCTGTGTGGGTCGCGACCCCTTTGGGGGCCGAACGACCCTTTCACAGGGGTCGCCTAAGACCATTGGAAAACACATATATAATTACATATTGTTTTTGTGATTCATCACTATGCTTTAATTATGTTCAATTTGTAACAATGAAATTGGGGGTCACCACAACATGAGGAACTGTATTAAAGGGTCGCGGCATTAGGAAGGTTGAGAACAACTGCCATACAGTTTCTTAACACCCTGTGAATTTTACGGGTTTAGGTGAGGCGGGCACTCTCCAGCGTGCCAGTCCCTGCCAAGCCCTCCTGCCTTGCCCAGGCCCAGCTCACAGGCTGCATGGCAGGCTGTAGGCACGGAGCCGAGACCCCTGCACAATGACCCACATGGCAATCTGGGCTCAGCAGACAGAAGCTCAGGGGTGGGGAAGGGGTGGGAGAAAGTCTGGTAGTAAGAGGAGTTTCCCCGTGGGACAGATGGGAGCACAAAGGCCGCACTCAGGCCCCCAGCCCCCAGCGCTGGTCTCAGCACCAGCAGCCCTTTCCCAATCCAGTGGCTGCCCTTGACTCAGGCTGCCCGCCTCTAAATTGGGAACCAAAACACCTGCCCGCCCAAGCTCTGGGGTCCTTAAAAAGCTCAAACAGGTCCTGACTCCTGGCAGTGATCTGAAAGGCAAAGCCCTGCCTAGCGGTTTAGCCTTGACTTTGATGGCAGAGGTTCCCAAGGATTTCACAGAGGGAAGTTCCCGCTCCCCAGTACAGACAGTTCTCTCACCTCCGGAACCGCCCCTTTAAAAGAGCAGTGACGGGCAGCCTGTCAAGATCTGGAATGAGAGCTGCTGTCACTCTCAGGACCGGCTCTGAACTTGTAAGGAGGACAAAGATCACAGGGCACCACTTCTCTGCCCTGTAAGTTGTGCTCCTGCCTTCGGCCAAAATCAATAAAAATCTCCACTGTGACTGTTTCACCAGCACAAGGGCAGGCCCTTGCGAGGACATTCCACCGCTGCAGCCCCCCTCTGCCACACAGCCTCGCCCCCTGCAAGCAGCGGTGCCGTGGGGTGGGGGTGGGTGGTGACAGGGACAGTGC
>NW_006284436.1:465918-482587 GCF_000327345.1 Myotis davidii
ACCGCTCTAAGTGCCTCTCCAAAGACAAGCCCGGTGCTATTCATCAACTGGTTTTCAGGGCTGTGAGAAATCAATGGCATTTGTGCTGCAAACTCATCATTAGGACAGGAAAAACTCTGCAATGGAATTGATTTGTTTAAATATAATAACACAATTTAACAGAGAACGGTGGGGGTGGGGAAAGGGCCGGGTCAAACAAAACGAGGAGCGACAGCTCAGAGGCCCTGAGAGGGAGCAGCCTTGAAACACCTTCCTCCAGAGAGGCCCAACCCAGCGCTGCTCCCCCCACCCCAAACCCCTGAATCCAGGAGGCCAGAGTGGACACGTGCTGTGACCGGGTGCAAGGTGGCTCAGGCCTGGCTTCAGAAATGCCCCTCAACGGCCTTCAGATGAGCCCACAGGCCCGGCCAGTCACTGCTGTGTTGTTCTCGGAAGGGACTTGGGCTTGGTGAACATCGCTTCAACCCAACTCTCCTTAGGCACCTGCTGTCTGACTGTTCTCTAGGCATTTGTGAGAGGCCGGAGAAACATAGTGAATCCTGGCCCCAGACCCAAAGGCATCCGTGGGGCCGCAGGGTAAGGCAGGTGACAACAGGAGGCCAGGACGGCTGGTCTTCCTGGGGTTTTAGGAAATGTGGGGGAGGATTCAGTCATTGAGAGGTAAGAAGATGGTGAGACCTGAATGCCAGGAGAGGATATGGGCGCTAAGTGGCACACAGAGCCAGAGATGGTTAAGGTGTCAAACCAACTGTCAGGTGTGGGGGTGAGGGAGACAGAGGTGTCAAGGGCGAAGGACACAGAGGGACAGTGGGGGGGTCCCAATATCCAGGAGACACCCACTTGCAGGAGGGCCCTCACTTCTTGGATAGGGGACCTGCCTGCGCTGATAATGACGACAACGATGATGATGAGAGCTGACTTTTTAATCCTCAAATGTCCCAGGACCCTGGGAACACTTACCAGGTGTTATTTCATAGAATCTCAGCATCCTGTGGCCGAGGACTATTGTTACCCACATTTCACAAACCACCACTGAGGCTCAGAGACGTTCGGTGACTGCCTGAGGTCACACAGCTAGTAAGGGATGAAGCTGGGATGAGACCCCAGCGCCTGTGCACTAACCACTGCATATCCTGCCTGGATGGGGGCTTGGCCTCCTGTGAGTTGGGGAGACAGATGGCTCCTGCCCTCCCCTCCAGGAGCCGAGGCATGAGATGCACCGGACAGTTCAAGGCGAAGTCTGAGGAACGGCATGGAGTGGTCCATGCATCAGGCTGGTCTCCTGGTCACAGTGGGCTCAGCGCTGCAGCCTGGGTGAGGCTGGCACACGGGACAAGCTGGGCGGGCACTCAGGGTACATACACTGCAACCTCACATGTGACCTCTTCCATCTGCCCCCTCTGCCCCTGGGGAGAAAAGCTATGAGCTAGGCTCTGGAAAGGCAGGTCTGGAGAGAAGACGCCCAGGCACAGAGAGAGGGCCAGGAAGGCTCAGACCTCGTCTGAGGGTGGCGGTGGCAGACTGCAGCCCGAGGAAGGACTGGCAGCTTTGGGCTGCCTCATTGAGCTAAGAGGGCCTTAATGCCAGCCTCCGAGTCTGTACTTTATTCCTGATGAGAGGGAAGGCTGGGGAGGGTTCAGTCATTGAGAGACAAGAAGATGGTGAGACCTGAATGCCAGGAGAGGATATGGGCGCTAAGTGGCACACAGAGCCAGAGATGGTTAAGGTGTCAAACCAACTGTCAGGTGCGGGGGTGAGGGAGACAGAGGTGTCAAGGGCGACTCAGGCATCTCCCCAGCCGCTTCCCTGACTCCGCACCTGTGTGAGTCAATATGGATTGACCAGGGCCCCAAGGAGCACTGGGCCCCTCCCCAAGAAAGCCCTGCCCCTGGCGGGGGGAGGGCACTGCTGGCTAGCAGGCCGCCACCAAGTCCGCTCTGTCCCCCTGCTGACCTTTCTCCTTTGTCAGCGGTGCTCTCCATCAATGCACGGGAAGGGCCAGTACAACCTCTCCAGGCTGCCCAGAGGGCTGGAGGCGGGGCTCAGTCCGCCTTCTCTCCTTTAAGGACTGTCCAGCATCTCTAGAAGGCAGGGAGCAGAGGTGCCAAAGCTCTCGGTGCACATGGCAAGACTGAGGACTGGTGAGCGCAGCCCAGGACGCACTGGACATGACCCATGCCCTCCAGCTGGCGAGGGTGATGGAGCTGGAGGAGGGATCTAGGAGGTACAGGAGGGGGCCCAGCCCAGAATGCAGCAGCCAGCCCTGTGGCCAAGGATGGGGCCAGGTTCAGTGGGCTTAGGCCCTCTGGTGGGCCTGGAACAGAGAGATCTCCAGGATGTGGAACCTTCAGCTCTGAGACCGGATGGGCCCAGGCAAACCCAGACGGCTGGTCACCTGGCAGGGCTCTGAGATAGGTTTTCAGTTGTACCACTTTCAGACTGGGTGCCCTCTCTGTGCCTCGGTTCTCTCATCTGGAACACAGAGCTTATAGGAGGGCCTTTCATACGGTTGCCATGAAGATTAAATAATGTATGTAAAGGGCTTAGCATCTGACACTAATACAGTCAACAAATGGCAGGTGGCCACTGTTCCTGCCACCGTCTGCTACTGTTGCTGCAGGACCGGCTAACTCACCCCAAGTGCTCACCCTGTGGGAGACCCCCTTCCAAGCACAGTATGTACGTTCCTAATTTACTCTCACAATGCTTATGGGGTACGGGCCACTAATGATCCCACTTTCAGATGGGAAACTTTCAGACGGGGTGTGGAGGGGCTGACCCGCTGGCCCCAGTTCTCAGAGTGGGCGAGTTCAGGAAACTATCTCTATTTCTCCTGGGCTAACCCCACAGCCAGGGGCAGGTAGGCCAATGTCAACACAGTTCAGGTCACACTGACCCAGGGCAAGAACTGGACAAACACAGGGCGGCAGGGGTCGCAGGCTACTCTGAAGGTGCAGGGAATGGGCAGACCTTGCCCTCCTGGTTCAAACACATCAACCAAATGTATTAGGTTTTCAGGCCTATTTGCCCAGCAAGAGAAAGGCAAGCCCCAGAGGCACTGGGCCTCCTACTGCCCCGAGGGCCCAGCTCTTTGGATCTGGCTGTTTCTGCACATGACTTCATTTCACTCCTGCAATAACACTCCAAGGTCAAGCTGCTCTCCTCAGAGATGAGAATACGGAGGCTAAGGTCGCACAGCGGGATTTAAACGTATCCAGCCCCCAAACCCGGCTCCTCCGCGCAGCTCGTGTGACAGGATGACACCCAGCGTGAGGACAGGGGCCACGACTATACACTTGTGTGGGGCACCGTACAGGACTCAAGGTGAGTGCTAGATAACTCTGAGGGGGCGAGCTACAGTCTCCCCTCCCCTTAGAGTCCCCGTAACCCAGGAAAAACTCCAGCAGCTCAACGAAGGGGGGGTCCAAGCACCCTGGGTGGGGTGTCCAGCCCGGCAGGGTACTGCCACCCAGGGAGAAAAGAGGATGGGTGCCAGTGTTCAGGCAGGAGCCCTGGGGAGCAGGTGGGCTTGCACGGACCCCTCTTCAGTCTCAGGAGTTGAGCATGCAATGCCACTGCTGTCCCAACTCCTAGGAAGTCCCCAGCACAGGAACGACATGCTCAAAAGCAACCCGCTTCCAGCACCCAGGAAAAGGTGGCCGGGGCCAGCAGGCGCGGGCTGGGCAGGGGCCCCAGGAAGCTGGGCCCAGTTATTTTTAGCATCTAGAGTCAAGAGGGAGGAGGCCCTCCCCCCCTCACCAGGTAAATGTCAGTGCCACTGGCAGGCCCAGCTAATGAAAGTGGCTGGAGCCAAGGGGCAGAGACAGTGACTTGGCCCTCTGCCTCCAGCTCCTCGACCCCCTAAAGCTCTCCCTCCACCTCCTCTTGCCAGGCCTTGCCCCCCACTCCCCGCCCCCTGTCTGGGGGCCTGAGCAAGACACAGTCGCTCAGTCTCAGAAGGAGCTGGATCCACGACCTGGAGTCCTTGGGCTTGAGTCCTGGCTTGGTGAGTGTCTCTGGGCAAGTCCCATGTGTCTTCTCAGACTCTACTTTCCTCCTCTGGAAAATGGGCTCCTGCTAAGCCCACCGGATATTATGAGGGTCGTGACAGGAGCTGGGGTCACGAAGAGGCTCAGCCTGAGGGCGGCGTGCCCTCCTTGCTGTGGTGAGGTTGCAGTATTATTCCAGAAAAGAGGTCCGGGCTTCCCAAGTGGGGGACGGGCCTGAGCTGACTGCTGGGAGGATTTGCGCAATCCTGGGGAGTGGGAATCCAAGAGCCTGTGGCTGCCACTCTCCTGACAGGAGAGGGTGACAGAGAGGCTGCTGCAAATACAACCTGGGCTGAGCCCAGAGCCATGGGAGGGCCCGCACCCAGAGGGGCGCCAGGCACCCTAGGCCCACAGCAGATCACAGGCCTGACACAGCAAGAAGGGCTCAAAGGGTCACCTCCTCTCGATTGGGCGCTAAGCCCTGGGGAGGGCCACCTACTCCCCCTCTTCCCCAGAAGCAGGAAGGAGAGGGGAAGCCTACCTCTCAGCGCTAAGTTTCTTAGCCCATAGGTGGGTCTGCGCCAGGGGGCTGATATTCCCTTTATCTTTATTGGGGAGACTCCTGGCAGCCCTCCCAAGTTTGAGGGCAACTCTCCCAGCCAGAGATGCCCTGGGTCTAGCAGCAGTGTCTGGGCCAGCTGTCCAGCTCTGGCGGAAGGAAAAAAGCCCAGGATCCTGGTGCCCGCTCAAGCCCTCCCCGAAGGCTGACCTTCCACCGAAGCACTGCCTCGCTGTGGCTCCCAGGTGCCTGAAGCCCCAGGGAGATCCAAGGGAAACTGAGGCACAGAAGTGGGTCAGTGATCAGCTCAGGGACATTTAGCAAGTCAGAAGCAAAGTACAAAATACTTCCTCCTCCTTCTGCCATCTGGCCTCTAGGGGGCATCTCCAGCCTCATTCCTCCACGGCCCAGTCTCAGCCCCACTGATTTGCCCCAAGTATGCCCAGATGGTCCCTTTGAGTGGAATGTTTTCAGTTTACAGTCACGTTCATTCTTCAGGGCCCAGCTGAAGGCCCACCTACTCCAGAAAGTCCTCCCTGCGCTCTAGTCACTCAAAGCACCAGGCCACTAGTCCCTGCTACCAAAGATCCAGCAGCCTCCCAGACTCAGGCCGCGGGGCAGCCGCTGGGCACGGTGAAGGGACTGACCAGGAATATGGATGGCCCCCTTCCCCAAGTCCACTTTTCTTCCTCACCCCCTTGCATCTTGTCAGCTTTCCAATGGGCCCTGACTCCAGAGCATTCTCTCTGCGGTGGCCTCAGGCCGGGAACCTCCAGGCCTCTTGGCTCCCAGGGTAAACAGATGGGAGGAGGAGCCCTAATGGTGGCAGGCTCAGCAGGAGGTGGTGATTACAGGAGGTGGAATACAAACCAGGACAAACAGAGCCAGGCCTGAGGGCCCTGCGTCTCTCTCAGGCCTGCTTTCCCAGGTCCCTGCCCCTCTGGGGTCAGTCCTGCCTTTCTGCAAACGGGTGCCCCAAGGCTAGGTCACTTCCCTGCAGCGGCTACACTCACCATGCATCCCCTGCATTGGAGCAGTGAGGTCAGCTGAAAGCCTGGGAGCACCACGCTGGGAGGCACTGGGATGCACCCTCCTATCTCTGAACCTCCGTTTCCCCATCTGAGGCTCAGAGGGGTTGGGCCAGATAATTTCTAAAGACTCCCGAAGGCGGCCAGGATGCGATGATTCAAATAAAGATGCCGCCCTTGCAGCCCCACCCAGTGTCTGCTCCCTCCCTGCAAGGTCACAGAGGCTTTGGACCTGGGACCCAGGGCAGGGGCGTGGCTGTCCTCAAACTCCAGAGCTCAGTTGAGTCTGGTGAGCAAACACCAGTGGGAGGGAAGCATCGGCCGCCATGAGTAACGCCAAAGGAACCCTTCAAGGTGTAGTTTGCCAACCCTCCCAGTCCGACTTGTCCTTGGAAAGCCCCTCGGGCGGCCAAGGTAAGGGGTCCCTCGAGTGCACATGCAGCCATGCACACCTACACAGGTGAACACATACAATCTGCAAGGAGCCCCTTGGACCTGTGGGAGCCAGGGTGGGGAGTCTCAGCCCTGGGAAGGATGCCTCCTGCTTGGCCTGCTCGCCTCCTGCACCTGCTGTGATGATGCCGTATGACCCTGAGCTGGTTTCTGGGCCTCTCTGTCCCCATTACGTCACTGAACAGATTCATCCATGTCTCCCTTCCAACCCCAGCCCGAGTCTGGGGTCAGGCCGATATCAAACAGGAGCACACAGTGGCAATAGAGGGTGGCACCTGGGCTCCACCCTGGGCAGCTTCATATGTCAGCATTTTAGAAGTCTGGCTTTTCCTCTGATAAAAATCTCCAGCCTCTGGTCCCGGAGAGACCCCAGAAGAGGCAGGGTGCTGGAAAGGGCCTCGGCCAGCTAGAGTAGATAAGCCACCAGCCCTGCTCCTCCACAGTCTCTGGGTGAGCTATGAGCCCCAGCTCTTGGGCAGAGTCCAGCTCTCTCCTCCCAGCCTTCACAGAGGAGCTGCCGCTGCTCTAGAGCCTCCTTTTGTGCAGAGACCTTAGGAAGACCCTTCACCTCCACTCTACTGTGTAGGGATCCAGCCCCCTCTTCCAGGCAGTCTCCCCTGCTTGCCTCCTCCAGCATCAGGGAAGAGCTGATCCTCTCAGCTCCTATACTGCCTTCATCCACTGATGGCATCCACCTAACAGGCTCTACCCTGGAGACTCTGACCTTTGCCTGAGCCTGGGGCTGTGTTCCCCCAGTTCCTCAAATGCAGGTTTACGTTTGGATGCCAGTGTCTAGCATAACACACTCTGGCTCAGTAGTTCTCAACCTTCCTAATGCTGCGACCCTTTAATACAGTTCCTCATGTTGTGGTGTCCCCCCAACCATAAAATTATTTCGTTGCTACTTCATAACTGTAATTTTGCTACTGTTATGAATCATAATGTAAATATCTGATATGCACGATGTATTTTCATTGTTCGTGACCCACAGGTTGAGAACCACTGCTCTGGCTGATGAAGTGAATGGATCACCCAGCAAACTTGGGTAGGTACCAGTTTGATGTAGTGGGGGGAAAAGCGTGTAATGGTGTCAGGTGAAGCTGGGCTGAATCCCAGCTGCACCAACAGCTCTGTGACCCTGTATATTTCTTAACCTCTCTGTGCTTGGAGCTTCCTCAGCTGCGTGGGGGGAGGCTCCCAAGCTTCACTGAGTTGTGGAGATCACTGTAGTTGGTGACCGCTACCCTGTCCCAGCCCGCTGGTTTTACAGTTCAATGAACAACTGCTCAGAGAGAGGCAGTGACTTGTCCAAGATCACAAGACAGGCCTGCAGCAGGACTGAGGCTTGAAAGACATGCTCAGAGGGTCTGCCAGGACAGCAGCCCCATTCGGCTCCCCCAGGGAGTGTTCTACCTCAGGCAGGAGTGACCAGGGGGCTGTAGACTATATGCAGCACCAGGGTGGGGCAGGGGTTTCAGGGTCAGGGCAGGCTGCAAAGGCTGGGGGTGGAGGGGCCTGGACTTCAGGCAACAGATTCCAGGCGGGGGTAGTGGGGGAGGGGGGTGCATTCTCAGCTGGTGCCAAAGACTGACAGGCATGCCACATGGGGACCCTGGGAACTCAGCTCTGCATAGCCAGGCCTGCTGTGAGCTGGGTTTGACATTCAAGGTCTTTGCAGCCAGCCCGAACCTGCCCTGCACCCCTGTAACCCTGGAAGTCTGCTGACTGACAGCTGATGGCACATGCTGGCAGCTTGAAGCCATGAACCAGGGGCTGGAGGCCACCGTAGGTCCAGCCCACAGAGCTCTAATCAACAGCTGTTTGGGATTGCCTCAGATGAAACCCAAATCTGGCCTAACCCCAATCCCGGCGGTCCCCTCCGTCCTTTTTAAAATGACAATCCAACCACGTCACTGCCCTGTGCGGCACAGCCCTCGGGGCCAGCTCCCTCACTCACCTCCGTCCGCGGGCTCAACATCGGCCCCTTTTCGTGCAGCACTAACCACGGTCCAGGCTAAGGATTGATGGGCTTCCTTCACTGAATTCCTCATCGCTCAGTGAGGTAGGTTCTCTGTCCTCCTTCCCAGAAGAGGAAATGAGGCACAGAGAGGGTGAGCCACTAATCTGGAGCCACGCAGAGAGGAGTGGCAGAGCTGGAAACCCCAACCCGAGGCCCAGAGTGGACCCCCGGGTCACGTCAGTGCCCTCTACCTCACCCACCAAAGGGGTTTTGAGCGTCTTTTCTATGCCAGCCACATGGGACAGTGTCATGCCCTCCACGAGATACCCTTTCCCTATGTCCAGCCTTGGCGGTTGTTACGGCTCAGACCGGCTGGGGCCCTCTCTCCCCTGCCTGGGTGGGACTAGGAGCCACACACACCTGGCCGCAGTCCGCCGGCCGGGGCTTGTCTGCTCCAGCTGGCCAGGCCGCTGGCTCCACCGGGCCCTCTGCAGCACCCAGGCACCCCAGGGGCCCCTCCTGGGCCAGGGGCGGAGCTCCTCACCCGGGGAAAAGCCAGTCTTCCACGCGCACTGGGGCTTCAGTGAGGGTGGACCTGCAGCCCCTCTGCGAAGGAGCTCCAGGAGGAGGCAGGTCAGGGGCACTGGGAGGCGAGGAGACATTTGCTGGGTTGAAATGGAAGGAAAAGGAAGACCAAGTGGACAGCCTGACTCTTGTGAAGTCCCAGAGAAGTGAAAGTTCATTCACTGGCCCTTTCCCCTCACCTCACCAGTGGCCACCAGAAGCTCCTAGAATCAGAACCAGCTACTAATTTGCACTGGGCACCCTAGAGGTTCCTGCTGGCCAGGTTTCTGAGGACCACACTAAGGACATTTGCAAAGGGGTTTCAAAGAGGAAGTTACTAGATTTTGCGTAGGTAGTGGATCCCAGAGAACAACCTACCTTTTTTTTGCAAAAAAATTGACACTTTTGCCTGTGGCATTCTGGGTCAGGCTAAAAGCCAGATAACTTGGAAGGCCCTACTGGGACAAGAGAAGGAAGGGAAAAGGAAGTCTTGAATCTGGGGTGCAGCTGCCACTTCCTGGCTTTGAGGCCCAACCACTAAGAGCCTCAGTTTCCTCATCTGTTTCCTCATCATGACGTGACCTACCCCTGAAGGGAGCACCGTGAAGAAAAGAGCACAAATCCTGGCCTCCAATGACCGGGACAGGCGCTCAGCTCCCACACGAGTGAGCAGGTGGCCCTGAGGACCTCACCAACCTGCCCGTACCTCGGTTTCCTCATCTGGAAACTGGTGAGGCCTCCCTCTCAGGATTCTTAGGGAGATTTAGTGAGCTCATGCAGGTAATGTGCCAGGCTCCCCACAGGGACTCTAGTGTGGTTGAGATAATGAATCTGGTGCCACAGACCCCAACTCCTCAGGAACCAACAGGGGACGTGCAGATGGATGACACAGACCTGCCAGCTGGCTGTGCCCCAGACTCAGAGGGCACCCAGGCTCCAGGGAGCTAGGATGGAGTCCCCAGGGGATGAGGAGCAGGGACCCATGAACATCCCCCCACAATACCCACAAATCCCCCACCCGCTTCCTTCTCGTATAAGTAACAGTCCCAACCTGCTGGAGCCCTGGAGTCCAGGAACTACCTCGGCACTGGGCACTGGTGGTCCCTAATCCTCACCCACACCCTGTCCAGGAGGTGGGGGAAGACAGTGACTGCTCCTGGTTCCAGATGAGGAAGCTGAGGCCATAGAGGGCCCATGTCTAACTAGGCCATCCAAATCACCTTCTTCCTCATGAAAATCTCAGCCCTCTCAGAGACATTCTGGATCATAACCTGCTCCACCTCCTCCAAGAAGCCTTCCTGGATTCCATACTCCCATACTCCGAAGTAAGCCCCTTCCCTATTTCCTCAGTGGTGACAGCCTCGCTCTTGGGTTTCCAGGCCTGAAATAGCACCAGCCGCTCAGTAGGGCCCCACCAGCAGACACAGTGTGAAGGCCCAGCCCATGCCACTTACCTGCTAAGGCCTCTGCTCACGACCAGCACTTGAGGCTGCTGAGAGTGTCAGGAAAAGGAGAGGGGTAAGGAGGCAGGGGTCCAGCAGTCCAACCTGGCCGAGCACAGCTGAATCCTGCGGAGGCAGAAGAGGGCACAGTGAGCTCCAAGTCTTACCATGGGGGCGGCTCACACCCCCCTCTCCCCCTCTTCAGTGACCTCTAGGTCTCGCCTGTCCAGACCCCTCTGGACATCTCCTGGAAGGCTGAGCTGGCCACACAAGTGCAACCACCCTAGAAACTGGATGTTGCTCCCCAACACCCCAATGAAGGCCCATCTCCTGAACCAGTGCCATCTGGTCTGAGGGCCCTACTGCCCCTGCTGCCTCTGGTTGGTTGTGTTAGAAGCTCAGAACCAGCCCAGCAGCGAGGTCAACCCCTACGTAGCCTGTACCCCAAGCAGCAGCGAAGCTAGCTGGGACGTGCTGGGTTCTCTGCCTGGAGCCTGTGCCCCACTTTCCTGTCTTTCAAAGCCCCTGGCCTTGGAGACTCAGCTGCCTTTGTGGAACCCCCTTTTCCTTGTGCATCCCCCAGTGGCCTTGGGTCTCGCTGGCCATGTCCCCTCCAGCTTTCTACAGGTCGGTCTCCTCCCTGGGCAAAGTGCTGGACATCAGAAATAAAGTCTGGCTCTTCTCTCTGTTCCCTGAAGCAGACAAGGCCGAGTAAACTGCTTGAGGTTATGGATGAATGAATGAATGAATGAGTGAGTGAGTGAGTGAGTGAGTGACTGATAAATGGTGCAGCAAAGGTATTCAGTGAACAAGCTGAACAAAACCAGGCATCTGACATGTGCCCTGAAATCAGGAAGCCTGCTGAGCTTCCCAAGGGCCTGACACCATTCCTCCTTAGATTCTGGAATTCAGGGCTCAGGTGGGTGAGAGGAAGACTTGGTGAGGTGGGCAGCCTTGTCCATCATTTTACAAATGGGGAAACTGAGGCCCTGCTAGGGGATCCCCTCCCAGAATCCCGCAGCTGGGGAGCGCAAGGTTGGAAGCAGAACCCGTCTCCTGGCTTTGCCCACTGCCCACATCTGTGACAGACGGAGGCCGCTATGGGGATTCCCCCCTTCCTGGTCCTCACGCATCAGCTCCCGCGGGCACCTAGCTTTGCTGACTGTGGGTGGATCAGGCCAGCCATGGAAGGCGGCTTCTGAGAAAAGAGAGAGGGCCTGGGAGCACACTGGGGTGGGAAAAAGTACAGTAGGTAAGGCCCCACTCAGAAAAGTGCCATCTGGTCTGAGCGTGGAGGCCCGAGGCTAGGGGAGGGCCGAGAGCAGACCTGACAGGGAGCACCAGGTCAGAGATATCCTCCACCCATCCTCGGCTTGGGGGCTTTTCTAACCCCTCCCCCAACCTCCTCACTCCCCTCCACAAAGCCTTCCCAGACCTTCCAAATGCTGCTGGTGGGGCACACACAGCTCACCACCACGGTTAACAGTTTGAGCCTATCTCCTAGCCTGTGGTCTATCAGTGGCTCAGCATTCCCACTGCCACAGACACATGAGCATGTGGTCACCAAAACACATGTGCTGGTATGTTCCCAGCAGAGTCTTCATAATGGCCCCCAAATGAGAACTTCCCAAATAACCGTCAGCTATGGAACAGATACACTGACTATTCAGGGGACGGAACACCACACAGCAATGAGCGACCTGCAACTCGATCCAACAAGGGAGATCAATCTTATGAACCTAACGTTGACCGGAAAACCCAGACACCGTGGAGAACACGTTTAAGGGGTCCATTTAGATAAAGGCCACAGACAGGCACGAGGACTCCCCTGTGCGTGAGGTGGACCCAGTGCGGCCCCGGACCCTTTGCGGCGCCTCTTATCCGGAGGTGGAGTCTGTTTGTCACCGTGAATCGGGGCTGGCCTCCGCCGCGTTTTGACCAGTAGGATTTGATGAAAGTGGCATTTTGTGGCTCAGGGAGACTAGGTCTCATGAGACCCTGCTGCTCCTGGCCTCGACCCTCTGGGAACCCTGCCTGGCCCTGGCAGGAAGCCAGTCCAGCCCGCCTTCCTGGGGGGCCGAGGAGAACTGAGGCCGCCCAGCCAACAGCCAGCACCAACTGCCAGACGTGACTAAGGCCTCCTTCCACCTTCCGGTCCAGCCAGCCCTTCAGGTGACGGGGGTGACTCGAGCGCAAGGGAAAGCAGCAGAGGACGCCCAGGCAAACCACAGCTCCCGAGACCTGGTCAGTGGCAGTTCTCCATTTCACCGAGCTCCGGGTGGTGTGGGCAGCAGCAGATAACTGACAGCAGCGGTGGGAGTGAGGAGAGGACAGTCCTCATCCTAGGGGGGACAGCAGTGACTGGAGGGGAGCACGTAAGGGGGTCGCGGGGGTCTGGAATGCTTTTTCTCGAAGTGTGGCAGATACGAGTGTGCTCATTTCACGACAATTTGTCAAGGTACCTTTAGGACATGCACACTTTTCTGAACGGATGGAATACTTCAATAGAAGCTAAAAACCACCCAACCTCTGGGGCTCTCTGCCCGCCCAGTGTACCAGATCCAGCCCGCCCTGGCCTGCCTGCGCCACCTCTCCTCTCTGCACACTCACAGCGCTGCCTCACACCTCTGCACTGGGGTGCCCTTCCCCTTCCCATGTGCTTCAAGCCTGAGGGCAGGTGGCACCTCCTCCTGGCAGCCTTCCCTGAGCTCCTCAGGCCTTGCCCAGGTGTCCATACTCACACGGCTCTCTCTCTCTTCCTGGCCTGGGTCTTCCTGAGTGTGGAGTTAAGTCTTTCCCTTCTGTCTCCCCAGCTCTTGCGGCTCTCCAAACAGGGGCCCGGTCAGGGACAGGCACCCCGTTTCCTCTTCCCCCGGGGTTGAAACCCCCTCCAGTGATGCTGTGATGATCAGAGCAGACTTGGGGGGCGGTGAGGGGGAGGGGTCTGGCCATTACAAGTCTCATTAGTAGGCCAGCACTTTCCTGGACCTGGGCTTCTCCCAAATAGATCGGGGGCGGGAATGAATTTGGGGTTCCAAAGAGGACCCCAGAGTGGGGAGGACTTCGGGGGCCTCTGCTGTACAGTGGACAACGACACTGTGAGATGCGTACCACTCCTTTCCTCCGTCATTGTCTACTCAAATCAAACAGCGAGCCTGACGTGCAGTCAGCGCTGCCGACACAAAGCAGGCGGCCAGGCCAAGCAAAGGAGAGCTGAGATGCCAGGCAGGCAGACGGGCATCGCTGTCTGAAGCCCTTCCGTCTCCATCAGCGCCCATCCAGAAGGTCAGAGGCATCTCCCCACCCCTCCCCGGCAGCTCTCATACGACTGGGGGGGATCTCAACTGACCCCCAGCACCAGGGCCTCGGTCCTGGATGCCCCTCTCAGGGCCCCTGTCCCATCTGCTCAGTTCCTGCTCTGTCCTCGATGGATGTGTGACCTTGGAGGAGCCCCCCGTGGCCTCGGTTCTCCCACTCCATCTGAGACACGGCTCTCGATCCTGTGGGAGGACTGGCCCATGGCCCAAGGCAGCTCTGAGGCCCAGCAGCCTTTCTGCCTCCCTCGGGGTCCTCACTGCCGCTGTGCTGCCTGCCAGCAGGAAGCTCGTGTGCCCCACTGCCGTCCACTAGGGGAGGCCAGCACAGCCAGCCTGGACAGGAAGGGGAGTGCCTCCCACCCCAGGCCTGGGCTCACCCTGGGGCATTTTCCCTGGTACTCCAAGCCCTTGCTAAGAAAGAAAGCTCTTTGCCCAACAAGGAGGCACAGATCACCCAGGAGAGGCCGTCTCCCCTGTGGAGGAGGGCACAGGAAGGCAGCTGGCTGGGTCCAGCCTTCCACAGGTGGGTATGCTGTCTCAGGTAATGAGCTCCCCATCCCCAGAGGCATGCAAGCCAATGGGATCAGCCATGTGGCGCTGTGGGTTCTACAGGCTCCAGAACTGGAGCTGGCCTCTGTATTTCCCCAACTCTTCTGATGATAAGAATCACCTGGGCTGCCTGTTAAACCTACAGCTGCCCAGGCCTCTCCCCTGAGAATGGAAGTCTGTGGGTCTGGAATACAGCCCAGAAATTTAAATTTTTAATAAGTCCTCCCAGGTGATCCTTTGCATCTGGAAAGTTTGGGGGAGCACTGGCAGATGACCTTCCGAGCCCCTCTGGGGCCCAAGATTAGTGATTCTGAGACCCCACTCCACACTACCCCCACCCCATCTGGAAGACACACAGGCAGCAAACGAACTGCATCATTAAAAATGATTGGAACGCTTTAGACGGGGCAAAGATGTCAGAGGGAGGAGGGTTCTCAGCCCATGGTGGTACCAGCAGCAGCTCCTTCTTAGACCTCACCCTGGCCCCCCGGAATCATCCAGAAAAGCTCAGCATTGGGGGTGAGGGGAGTGAGCTGACAGCTGTTCAGCTGCTGCTCAGTGAGACCCGGAAAAGCAATTATCTTGCTCTTAGCAGAAAGGCACTGGCTTTTACCCGCCCCCCCCACCTCCCTCCCGCCCACCTTCACACACACACACACACACACACACACACACACACTCACAAAATGCCTTTTGTGGCTTAATTTCACTTCTCTCCCAAGTTGTTTCAAAATTAAGTACCACCACACACGCACACACACGCACACACGCACACGCCCATCCAGGCCAAGATACTGGCTGGCTCTGTACCCGCCTCCCCCACCCGGCCTCCAGATTCCTCTGACTCACTCAACTTCCATCCTCAAGCACATTTCCAACACTTAAATCATTTAGCCCGCTAAACCGGAGACGGCAAAATGGGTGCTATTTCTTAAAAACATACAGAGAGCGTATTAAATTATTGATAGCCATTAAACAGGGGGAAAAAATTAAACAGCTCTCAGCTCTTATCAATCATTCATGCAGTTTCCACTGGGGTGTTTTCTGGAGAGTGATCACACGGGCAACCCGGGGAGCTGGCTCCCGCAGCAAGGAAGGCACTGGCTGGATGGAAAGGGGGGGCCGCTGCAGCTCCCAGGACTACCCAGGCCACTAAGGCTGTGGAGGGGCTCTGGCGGGGCCGTGGCGCAGGGAGGCGGGCCTCCCCTCGTCACCAGAACACTAGCAAGTGATACTCCAACACTGCCTTCGGGGAACCCGCTTAATTAAATCCAGTTGGCTTTTATTGAGTGTCTACTATGTATCAGGCATGCGGGATACACAGAGACATCATACCCTAAGCACTCACACAGGTAACCCTGGGGCCCTGCAGGAAAAGGGGATTACACGCATTGTAACAGGAACACTGTGACAGGAGCCCTGATGGGAGTCCACAGGGGGTGGCTGGAGGAAAGGGACAGCTGCACTGGAGGAGGGGCTGCCCGGGAAGGTTTCACCAAAGAGGCAATTCGTGGGTAAATTCTTGCCCAGAGGCCACGCCTGGACGGCATTCCAGGAAAGGGGTGCAGGTCCAGCCCCAGGAAAGGGGTGCAGGTCCAGCCCCAGCAAAGGCACAGCAGCCTAGCTGTGCCCGTGTCCCAGCCTCCTTCCTGCCAATGTCAGTCACTGACCGTGGGGTGAGGGGCTTGGGCACAGTAAATGGAGCAGGGAGCTGTCACCTCAGCCTCTCCTCGAAGCACCGGTCCAATCCAGGCCAGGCCAGGCCAGGGGAGGGATGCACAAAGCCGGCCTCCTCGACTCCCGCCCCTGCAACGCGGACAAGCAGGAGGTTGGGGTTCACCCCAGCTGCCAGGGCAGCCGCACCTCCACCCCCGCACAGCAGATCCATTTCCTGGCTCTGACTCAGGACACCTAAGCCAGCGTGACGCAGAGCGTGGAGGCTGCAGGGCTGGGACACCACCGGTCTCCTGGCCACAGACAGGCCTGGCAGAGCTGCCCTGGGGAGTCGGGCTCCCTCCTGCCCTGAGCTGTGCCAAGGACCCAAAACCCAGGGCTGTGGGAGCCAGAGGACACCCGATCCCACTCCGCCCTCTGCTTGGGGACCATCCACCACCAGGGGCCATCTGAGGCTCCCAGGCCGGGCTGAGGCCAGGCTGAGCTGCTGGCTGCTGAGGGGAACAAAGAGGCTCAGCCTACGCCGGCCCCAGCCCCTTCCCCCACAGACAGGGAGAGCGCCACATTCTTGAACGTCTTTCAGAAGCCCGAGCTTCGCAGGAGCAGGGAGCTGGGAAGAGGCCCTGCCAAGTGTTGATAGCACCCTCGCCAGAGAAAGCTGCTGTCACAGGGAAACATTCTGGGGAGAGCGGTTGTTTACCACCAACGCCTGGGACTGTCAAGAAATAATCAGAAGGAATTAAATTTGCAGAGTAGAAAAGATAGCATGGAAGCCCCGCCCCAAGCCCCTGGACATTATGAACTAGAGAATCAGGCTGTTCTATTTTGCCTGGTTTGAGGAGATTTCTCAAATGTGCAGTGGGTAGGGGGATATGTGTGCCCCCAGCCAGGCCTGGGAGATGGGGGCCCACGTCTTCACATCATGTGGACTCAGTAAGACCAGGCTGATCTTACAGGACAGGGGTAACCTCCCGGGGTCTGCCCACAGTCTATGGCAGGGGTGGGCAAACTTTTTGACTCGAGGGCCACAATGGGTTCTTAAACTGGACCGGAGGGCCGGAACAAAAGCATGGATGGAGTGTTTGTGTGAACTAATATAAATTCAAAGTAAACATCATTACATAAAAGGGTACA
>NW_006284436.1:482599-486757 GCF_000327345.1 Myotis davidii
GGATCACGGTTCCTAAGGCTGCCCAACACCCCTGCCAGTCACTCAGGGGCTTGGGGTGAGGGGCCTGGGTGAGTCTGAAAGTCATCAACCGCCCTAGGGTGTACAGCCCCGCGCTCACACCAAGGGCACTGGGCTCCTATGAGTCCCTGTTACCTGTCACCCTGGTTGCTGCACAGGACCCCTTCCCTCCAGGCTCCCTCCACGCAGGCACAGGGCCTGTGCGGGGCTAGGGCCTGAGCTGGCACAGAGCAGGCTGCCAGGGAAGGTGTGCTGACCCACAGAAACAAGACACAAGTGACCCCAGAACCCAAATCAAACACACCTGTCCCTGCTGAGGTACCAGCCCTGACTGCTCGCTGCCAGCATCTTCCACTGTCCAACCATCTGTCAGTTGTGTCCGTACTTCTAGAAGTCTCTCACACCCTCTAGACTCCAGCCGTACCACAACTCCTCAACCTTCCTGAACAACCTCCTCTGGACTTTCCTGCCCCAGGGCCTTTGCATGCATTACCGCTTTCTCTAACCAGCCAAGTCCTGCTCTGCATCAAGCTCTACTTACCCCTTTGTAACTGTTGCAACACTTTTCGCATTATAATAAACTGGATTCTGTTCGCATCTGCTCTGAACTAAATGGGGGGGGGGGAAGGGGGCACCTCAAACAGCAACAGGGCTCCTTCCTTCAGCACTTGGTACAGTCAAACCAACCACCCAAGCCCCAGCCTGCAGCCCAGAGTTAGTTCTTCTTAATGGCTGACCTGCATCGCTCCTGCTATAATTTTCAAAACCATTCCCTGGAGAGTGGGTGAGATGTTCTCGGCCAAGTGAAAGTGAGCCGTGCTCTTGGACTCCTGGAGCCGAGGGAAGGGGCAGGCTTGGGAATTGCCAGGCAAAGGCCAGCAGAAATTGGCCACAAATGAATCATTAACTCTCGAGTCGAGAGCTCCGAGTGGCTGGTGCCAAGGTCTCAGGCTCTGGCCTGTGTGGGCCACTTGGCCTCACTTGGCTCGGGCGGAGGTGGCCCCGCCCCCCGCCAGCCATCTGCTGCACCCCATGGCCACTGGGCATGGAGAGCTGAGGCTGCCTGGGCCAGAACAGCCCAGATGTCTTACGGGAGAGGGCATGCCTTTTCCCAGGAACGGCTCCAAACCGTTGCCCACACACTTCTGTCCTTCTGGAATGCTGTCCCTTCTAGCAAGCTAAATCCCCTTGTCCTTGCAGCCTTGGCGGCCTCTCTTCCCTGTCCATCTGGGCCCACAGGGGCCCCCACACCTCTGGCTGCACCTGCCTGCCCTGGCCTGGGTACTAGGGGCTCATTTCTTCAGTGAAGCCCCTGCTGGGAGGGAGATTTGGCATGCCTTCTGGACCCCAGCAGCTGGCACAAAGTGGGGCACTGACCAAAGAGCCCAACGTGATGGGGTTTTTCCTGGGGCCAGTCTGCAGCCAGCAGGAGGAAGCACCTCGGTATGGGGTCTGCAGTCCCACCTTCTCAGGGGACACGTCACATTCCCCTCCAGGCCTCCTTTCAGGCCTCAGGTCAGCGGGCATGCAGTTGAGGTAGGGGCAGAGGTGACTGCCAGCCTCCGACTGGGTAGCCAGGTGGCTGTGGTGGGGCATGGCGCCCTGGTTCCCAGGAGGGAGCGGAGGTCAGCGCTGACCCCCTCCCTCCCAGGGCGCCATCCTGCAGGCAGGAGTGCGATTTCACCACAGCCCCTCGGAGCTGCGCTGAAGGTTCTTCTCGGTGGGGACTGACGGAACCGAGGGCTGGAAGCAGGTACGATAGTAACATGATGGTAATACAGTGCGCACTGTGCGTCCACCTGGGCTCCAAATGTAGTGTCCACCCGAATGGCAATCAGGTGGGCAAAACACAAACGAACACGCTGACTCGGCTGGCTGCTCATGTCCGTGCTGTGCTAAGCGCAGCACACACGACCCATGCGCCCTTCCACCACACCACAGGGGACATACTATTAACATGCCCTGGAAATGAGGAACCCACGGTTCCAGAGATGCAGAGGAGTGACCCACCCATGGCCCAGGCTGGCGTGTGGCAGCCGGGGATTCAGATGAAGGCGCCTGACCTGGGTCCCACACGCCACCCACCCCCACGTGCCCAGAGCCCTTGTCTCGTGTTCTTAGAGCTCAAACAAGTATGGTGGGCACCGCCCCGCAGCCTTCACAAAGCCCCTTTCTCATCGGATCCCCAAAATAGCCCCGTAAGATGGCCAGGGAGCGTCATTATTACCATTTTACAGATGGGGAAACTGAGGCCTGCTGGGAATGAGCCTTGACTATGTAGCAGTTTATATGCCCCTCTATTCCCCACCACCACCCCACAGGTAGCTGCTGGTAAAGGCATGGTGCAGATGGAAAAGGCTGAGAATGGGAGCGGCAGAGGGAGCTGCCTCACTGGTGACAGAGCCTGGGCTTGTGCCTGACCTGCTGGACTCCCGTGGGGCTTTTCCACGGCACAGGCTGTCCCCAAGGCCGGGCACAGCAAGTGCAGGCTGTGGGCGTGGTGGGGAGAGGCGGCTCAGGAGCCCAGCACAGGGCCAGGCCAGGGGCTGCATCCCTCCCCCCCTCAGCACCCACCATGGGGATGGGCCAGAGATGCTCTGAGGATGAACCCACCTCCTCACCCCCCTGCAGGACTCCCAGGCCAGGGCACCCTGCGCTCAGTTATCATCGCAAACTCTTACTGATGAGCTTACTGATCAGGCTGTGATGTCTCGGCCAGCCACACAGGTCACCAGGTGTGTATGAGTGTGTGGGTGTGTGAATGTGGGACCGCGCCCATCTGAGGAAAACAAGATGAGCTGGTGACCGCCTGTGTGTACCTGTCACCCTGACACAGGCACACACAGGTATGCACTCCCCTCACTCGTGTATGCAGGCACACGTGTTTGTGGGCACACATGTGCTCGTCTGTACACATGCTCACACCCAGAACAGCACACACCTGCATTCGGGCACCGGGGAACCACCGAGCAGGGACGTGGACAGCTCTGATGCACACACACAGGGCCCAGGAGAGGGGCGAGGGCAGCAGGTGGGCAAGCAGCCATCTGGGGAGCTGTGCGCGGGCCCCGCGCTGCCGCTGTGCTCACGGAGTCAGGCCTGTCAAGCACAACCCATCAATCAGGAAGCCGCCTGCTGCAGGCATTAAATCGTCCCTAGGATGCAGCGCTTACAACAGAGAAGGAGCCGGCATCTGGTCCAGGCCCACCGTCTGGGTGGGGGTGGAGGGGCCCTGTTAGTTAGCACCCACTCCACCCCAGGCTACCTCCCTGTCCGCAGCCCCCATGAGCTCCCTCTCCTGCTCCCTCACGAGGCCCTGCTTCCCTCCGGCCTTCCCATTCTACCTCAGTCCCCTGCTCTCACCCGAGATGCCTGGGTTCACCCACAAGCTGAGCGCTGCCCTCCTACCCCCAGTGCTGAGGGCTTCTCCTAGCAACCAGCACCCCAGGACTGAGCTGTGCTGGGGCTGAAGATGTGTGGGGGGAGGATTCCACTTCTGGGCAGAACAATGGGGTGCTGCCACCAGACTGGGATCCAGGCCTGGGCCACTCCCAGCTGCATCTCCTGTGAGTCACCTCTGCTCTGGCCTCCCCGCCCCCTACAAGTGGGGACTAGAGAGGGACCTCCCGGGGCTGCTTGTCCTGGGGCTGTGCTGCCCAGGGGGAAGCTCCTCCACGGGTGCCGATTAATCATGACTATTAATAATGCAGCCATCTGTATCTGGTGGTGGAGCGAGGAGGGTTTCAAGCGGGCCCAGGCCCCCGCAGAATAAGTGGGTCTCGGGTGTGCTGGGGGTTAGCTCCGGCCTGCACGCAGATTTGTGGGGGCTGTGTGTTGAGGGGCTGTTTGTACTGCACTGCACAGACAGACGCAGGAGAGGAGAGACAGACAGGCAGGCAGGGAGCTGGCTCATCACCCGATGAACAATAGACCATTACCAGTGCCAAAGCGCTCAGGCAAGATTCTCACTGCCTCCCACTGGGACACACCAGTACCTGGCCTTTCTGCTTCTCCTCAGCCCTCACCCCACCCCAGAGGCCTCGGCTGCAGGGGCGAAAGGGAGTAGGGATGGGAGCTATCCTCTGTCCAGAAGTCCTGGATACTGTTACCTGCCATGGCCAGGCCAGCCCGCCTCCTCCC
>NW_006284436.1:486875-499170 GCF_000327345.1 Myotis davidii
AACCCAGGCCACCCCCATTCCTGCCCCTGTGTCCTTGTGCACTCAGGTTCCTCTGCCTGGCAGGCCTGCCTGCCCTCCGCAAGCCCTATTCTGATGGCCTCCCTCTGAGGGTTAAGCCTTTCTCAAGGCCCCATCCCTCCTCCCACCGCCCCATGGTGGCTGGCCTGTCTGTCTAAAATGCCCTCTTGGTGTGCACGTCCACTCTCACCCCCCGGTCACCAGACCATGAGCTGCTCTTGCCAGCTCACTTCCACAATTCCTCAGTGCCCGCATGGGAGGGGCCCTGGCTGAATTCAACCCTCCCCCTGAGCCAGGCACTGTTAACATGTTACTCGTCACAATAGCCCCATGTGGTATTTATGCCCATTTCATAGATGGGGAAACTGAGGCTCAGAGAGCGAGGAGAACTTGCCAATGGTTATGTGGCCAGGAAGGGGTTGAAATGCAAAGCAGGCCATTGGCTCCATAGCTCTTCTCCACGAGGCTACAAAGATTCCGAATGAACGAATGAATGAAGTTTAAACATCAGGATGCATAAAGTCCTTTGAGCTATTTTTATAAGTGGAAGAAAAAGTGGCCAAGAGATGAAGGTCATGGGTTCAGGCAGGGTCTTTGCATTAACTGACTATGTGACCTCAAGCAAGTCACTGGTCAACCCTGGGCCTCAGTGTCTTCACCTGTAAAATAGGGGCAAATCCGGCTGCCTGGTCTGCAGGTCAGCTATGAAGACAGTGTAGAGTGAGCACTCTGAGGACGACAGCAGAACAAAGCGTGATCATGATGTGTGTACATGTGGCAGCCAGGACTTCCAAACCAAGCGGCTGGTGGGGATCCCCAGAACGGACGAGGGATCGGAAACCTTGGCAGCACATCCATTGTTCGGGGTCTGATCAGCACACTTCCTGGGCAGCTGCCCCGTGTGCAGCCTGGGCTGGCCATGGTGGGGAGGGGACACAGGAAGTGCATGTGCTTCATGAGCACAGGGCCAGGTGTGACCCTCTGGGGCCTGTGACTTGGTTGGGGGATGCCCCCTGCATAATGGGCCAGAGCTGCTCCAGAAGCACCAGCTCCGTCATTGGCTGACCACCGTGCCTGGCGCTGGGGGTGCAAAGCAGACAGCACTCAGCCGCAGGCTTGGGGGGCACCCAAGCGACAGAAAGGCAGAGATGTCACCCAGCGCCCTTCCCATACCTGTGGCAGACATTACCAATCGATCCCCATACTCTCTTGCAGAGTTCCAACGTGACCTTGGAATGACTTTTCTGAATAGCACTCTAGGCTGTCACTCCAAAACCTGTAGCATTGACATCCCTATTAGTGGAGCAACTACTACACTCCAGCAGGGGTCAACAATGCTGGGCAGGGATGGAGTCTGGACCCTGACAGAGGGAGTCCCTCAGCCCCATGTTAGGGGGGGTAGTGGTCACCTCTGAGTATTGTGTTGTTGGAAGACAACTGATCAAAATGTCCTACCAGTAGCCCCTCCCTGTCCACTCCTCTCCAAGGAGATAAAAGGTGAAGGAGATAAAAGCCCACGGAGGTGAATGGGAGAGAAAAGGGCGATCCGCACAGTTTGCTGAGCCCCTCACATCCCCTCACCAACTTCTTGGTTTTGTCATTTCCTCCTGCCATCTAGGCTGCCATTTATTTAATATTTTTCTTGAAATCAATTTACAGTTTTTGCCAAAATGTACTTATTTACAAAAAACGTTGTCCTGTTACCTAAAATGCAAAGTTAGCCTTGCTCACCACGAACAGAAGTTAAATGTGAAAACAAGTGCAGGAAAGTAAACGCATTTCTCTGCTGCCTGCCTGCTGGAGGCTCCAAGGTCCCTCTGTTGGAAAGGAGACCAGCAAGCACCCCGGGCCCAGGCACTGGGCGCTGTCCTCGACACAGCCAGAGGGCGGAGGGGCCTGGGCAGAGGACTGTGCTCAGCTGTGATTAATGCAGGCACAGACCTCAGAGTCACCTTTGTGTGCTTTGAGGAACACAGTACAGCTCGGTGACGCCTGCTGGCTCCGAGAGGTGAGCCACCAGTCCGAGGTCGCACAGCAGCGAGTGGCGTGCAGAGCCAGCCTCTGGCTCAGGCCTTCTGACGACGCACAAGGTTCTTTCCTTGTGGCTGCCGCCGCCTCTCAATGCCACACGCCGCCGCTTAGCGCGGAGTCTCTCTGGCCCACGGCTGGCGTGCGAACGGTTTTTACACCTGAGGTTAACAACTGTGATTTAAGAGGTTATTTGTCTTAATTTTCGGAAATCACTTTCTCAGGGAGGAGGTAACTAACACATCGGCTAGGGAAGCTTGTCTTTATAGAAAATATTTATAGCATTTCCAGACAGTTTGGTGGCAAATGGATACAGCATCTGCTATTTTCCTCACTTTCCACCACAGCTCTAAAGCCCAGAGCAGTTAAAATATGAAACAACAACAACAACAACAACACAACAGCAACCACATCAATGCTGATGGGAAGGCAAAGCCGGCTCCTCTGGGGAAATAAAGCGCAAAACCGGTGTGATTTCAGAGAGCGCATCGCTGCCTCCTCTAGCCGTACCTGCGCTCGCGCTCAGAAACCACGGCGATGGGCCAGCCCCCAAGGCCACGGTGCGGTTCACTGCTTGAGGCGGGTTTGGCCGGACTCCCAGGCCCGGGATTATGGCTCTCACAGGAAGCCCCAACGGCAGAAGAGCCCTGGAGAGGGACAGGGAGAGGGCAGCTTCCAGAAATCGAAGACGGTCTACGAGCTGGAGCTGAGCCAGTTGCTCTCCTCATGCTACCTCAGTAGTTATTCATCCTTCTGAGGCCAGTGACGTTCATTACTCCCATTTTGCAGATGGCAAAACTGAGGCTTTTAACAAGCCAAGAGATTTTCCCCAGGGCACAACTGCTTATATGGTGAGCTGGTCCCTTTGACTCCCCCAGGCAGCCGGGAATTCCTGCCTCATTTCCCGTGACCATCCTTTGAGTGGCCCCTATGCCATCTGCTCCCCAGGACCCTGCCAGGCACCTCCACATTCTGGGCTCCAAGCCTTTTCTCACATCCCGACCCTCAACACCAAACCTCGGCCCCCAGAATGCAGAGTCTGAAGAGGGAGGCAGAGTCACTGTAGGACTCTGAGGGCCTTTTGCTCCATCCTGGTGACGCAGCGGGGAACCCCAAGGCCCAGGGAGCGGAGAGGAGGGGATACGTTCAGGGTCACAAAGCTGGCTGATGACAAAATAAAGGTAATCCGGTTTGTTGTTAAAGATCCCAAACATGTTGCTACTCCCTCTGTCCTTGGCGCTGTGTTCCAGCCGCACGAAGAGCCACCCTTGCTGCTTCATAATAAGAAGTCAATGCAGCTCAGAAGGAGGCTTGGTAGCGAGGCCTAGGGCTCGGCCCACCAACGGCACATGGTGCTCGTGTTCCCCGCTGGACGTCTCGAGTCCAGCCAGTCCAGCCTTTCAGACAGAGCCCCCCACTCCCTCCCACCGAGGCTGCAGGCACTGCCCACCACGCCCTCCCACCAGCCAGGGAACCAGAAAGCCTTCTTCCATGATGCACTGGCACAAACCCCAGGCCAGACCCGGAGGGAGCACCCACCTACACAGCCTGGCTTGAGGCTGGCAGAGAGCCCCCCGCGGAGAGCTGTGCCAGACTGGGGCCTGGCGCTCCCGATGTCACCACTCCCCCGAGCAGTCCTCTCCACTCGCATTTTGACAGACTTTGCAAACGCATGTGTCCAGTTAGCTCTGTCCCCCCAGATCCTGGTCTCCCTCCACCCTTCCAGTGCCTGGCCTCTTCGGAATCAATTGCTCTCCGCACCCTCAACCCAGGCATCGAATCCAAAAGTCAAGGAGCCTCCTTGATTCTGATGCTCCCTCTTAGCCAAGCCATCTGCCCTTTCCACGGTTGGCTCACCCTTCCTGTGCTCTCTCTTTTCTTTTTTTATTGAATTTATTGGGGTGACATTGGTTAATAAAACTATATAGGTTTTAGGTGTGCGATTCAGACTACATCACCTATATATTGTATGTGTTCACCCTTCCTGTGTTCTCATCTGCCCACCTCTTGCCAGCCCCTTTGCCTGGGCAAAGGCCACAGCCCTCACTGGCTTCCCACTCTCACTTCCCCCTTGCTCTGCTTTGTAGCTGTAAAGTACATCTTTTCTTGTTTGTGGCCTCCCCAAGGCATTCCCCCACGGCCCCTCTGGGCCCTGCTCACCTCACCCAGTAAGTGCCTGCCCACCACCATGGCTACCGCTTGCCCCATTGGCTTCTCTGCCCAGGGCCTTTGCATCTTACCGTCTCCTCCCCCCACCATGGCGGCTCTATTTTATTTAAGTCTCTCAATGGGCCCTTTCAGCTTGTCCTTGTCTAAAATGCAGTCACTCCCTAACACACCACTCCACATTGTCCCTGGACCGCAGGTACTGCAAGATGATTATTGCTTCTGTAGGTACTGACTTATTATCTGTCTCTCGCCCCCACCCTGACGACGTTAGGCCCAGCTCCTTGTCAGGCTGGCTTCCTGGGTTATATCCAGTGGTTAGAACAGCATCTGGCACAAAATCGATGCTCATAAGTGTTTGTTGAATGAACAAGTGAGTGAACATCCATGATCTCATTAGCCCCCCTGCCCCCACCAGCCAGGGTGGGAATTATCCCACTTCACGGGTGAGGGCTTGCATGAGGCACCCTACACACCTGGGAGCCACGATGGTGCAAGTGGCAGCACCCTGGTTCGGGACCAGGCCTCCTAACGCCTAGACCAGAGAAGGCGCGAGGATTAAGAGGATAAAAGCCCATGGAAAACGCATGAAATTGTGTGGCTCCAATATTTCTCTTGCAGCTTGAAATGTCGCTTCTCTGAAAACCACATCCTGCCCCTTGTGAGCCAGTCTTGGCCTCAGCTCCCAGCTACGGGCAGGCACCGAGGCCTCCACCAGGCACCCCTCTGAGAGGGTCCTGGAGTTCACTGGCCCAGCCTCGAGACGATGGGGGCGGCCGGGGTGGGGATGGTGGGGGCAAAGGAGGCCTCCTCTCAGGGTGGGGCAGAAGGAAGGGGGTGAGCCAAATGCGGGTCACGCTGCTGTGCCCACAGCCCTCCGAGGGCTAAAAATAACCCTGTTTACACACTTCCAGAGCTGGTTTCTGCCGCCCTGTCAGGAGGGCTTGAGATTTCACTATGCCCACGTCCCCACCGCACACCTTCCACTGGGCTGGCGGGGACCAGGGCTTTGGGGTTTGTTTCCTTGGGCGGTTGTAGGTGGAGGGAGGTGAGGAAAGCTGCCCACGCGGTGATTCCAGGAGGAGACTGCTCACTGCTGGCAGACAGCTCCTCCTCCCGGAGATCAGAGATGCAGGACGGCAGGGGCAGAAGCAACAGCAGAGGTGGCCAGATCCTGCGCCACGAGGGGCCCAGCCAGCTCATCCCAAAGTCTTGGGGGCCATTGTGCCATGGGGCAGCCTGGGAGCAGCCGCGGGTCCTCCCTGTGTATATAACCCGGGGCAGGCCACTTCCCCTCTCTGGTCCTCAGTTACCTCTGTGTTGTGGCAACTGGTGGTAAATAACTGACACCTTGTTCCTGACATCATGTCCCTTGAGTGTGGAGGGCTGACGATCCATCCTCAGTGTGTGTGTGTGTATTTGTGTGTGTATTGGGGGGGGGGGCAGTGCCAGAGACAGAGCAGGCCCCTGGGACCTGTGGTTCGTTTTGGGAGACAGGCACACCTGCCAGGATGGCCGTCACCTGGCCACCCTCCTCCCTGCCTGCCCTGGTTCACCCAGATGGACTTTGACACCAGAGGGGCAGGTGCCAGTCGCCGGCTAGCGACAGCCCCTCCTCCTGGGCAAACAGGCCCTTCTCCACCCCACGGCTCCCGTCAATGTGGCCATGCCAAGAAGCACGCAGGCTGCCCGAGGGCGGCATGTCGGTCAGCCACCCTCCTTGGGCAGGCAGTGCCTGGCAAGCACCGCCGGCCCCCTCACCCCACATGGCCGCTGTGGTGGGGAGCTCCAGCTCCCCAGGATCCAGCAACCCCTGGCTTTTCTTCTCCTACTGGAGAGGCCAGATGGGAACAAAGTCCATGCCTGTGGCCTGACTTAGGGCTGTGCCCTCTGACAGCAGTCCTCTGGTACTATGAGCCTTAGTAGGTGCTGTTCCCTCTGCCTCGGATGCCTTTCCCTCACTCCTTGGCCTGGGCATTTCCCACTCCTCCCAGCGGAGTGAGCTCAGCGCTGACCGTGCCCTGTGCCCTGTCATTAGACAGCCAATAGCTCCCCCCGATCCCCGGCAGAGCCCGAAGAGGAAGGGGCTCGGGAACTGTCTGCTGACTTCACCCGGTCTTCTCTCCTCCTTGTGATGAAGTCCACCTCTACAGTGCCCCCGGGCATCGCCCCACGATTCTGCAACCTGTAATCAGCTCCACCATTTCCCTCCAGAGGCGTCTGTCCTCTCGGGAGCCTCTGCGCCCGGCCTCTATGTCTCATCAGGCCTGCACTGCGAGCCCAGGTTCCTAAATACACCTGCTCAGGTATGCGGGGAGAGGCCGGCATCTGCACGGCTAAACAGGAGCTCGGGGGGTTCTGTGTGCAGAAGCCCCAAGGGTCCAGGGCACCCCAACGCACTTGGAACCTACTTCCCTAGGAAATCACAGTACCCCATGGCCCTGCAGACCACCCCACCCCTGCTGCGCCCCTGGCTCCCGTGCCCAGGCCCTACCGGGAGGACAGCTCATGCCCTCTCTCCTGTACAGTGGCAGGATTCCTCTGTGAGAACCGCCGCCAAGTGGCCACCACAGTGATCATTCCACAGATCTGATCCGGCTACGTCACTCCTCACCCCCAGATCTTTTTTGTCGAACCTGTGTCAAGGATACACTTTAAGGCATGATGGCATTTAAAGCCCTTTAAGACATGATCAGGCCCTCGCTGAGTTCCCTGGCCTTGCCTCCTACCTATCCAGCCTGATGCCGTCTGCTGTCCCCTTTGTGCTGAGCATTCCCTGACTCAACCTTACGGGGGGAGCTTGAAGGTCACCTCTCTGGGAAGTGCTCCCCAAATGCCCTCCCAGCAGGCTGGCCTGTGCTGCTCCACAGGGCACAGTTCTCACCACGGCCACTAGGCTTCCTGCTGTAGGAAGTTGCCGGGCTGTCTTATTCCCTAGCAAGGCTTTGAGCTCCTGGGGCAAACCAGGATCACTCACTCAGAGCCTGGCCCCAGCTGGCCCTCAACAGCCCACATGTTCTGAGCATCACCAGGCACGGCCTACAAGACCCAAATCAGGTGGGTACGAGGACCCCCACTGTGGTGACACGGAAAGTGATGTGCAGCAGGGTTGAGGATCTGTGCAGGTCCTATACAGTGGTGGTGGGACCCACTCAGGATGGAATCAGCTGGCACCCGTGTTCCTACCTGCCTCCTGCCTCCAGGTAGTGGAAAGACCCCAGTGCCCACTGCCACGGGGGCGAGTTACTGGGTGGGAGGGGACACTTCCTCCAAGCCCCACCCATGGTGGGGGGTAGGGTTATGGAAAGAGATGCCTTAGGGAGAAATGCAGGCCCTCCCTAACCTAGAACAAGTAGCAGTCCCAGGCTCAGCACCTGGATCTTGAAGGGATCACGGAGGCCTGAAGGGGTGCAGAGGGAGCCTGGGGCAGACCTAGACCCAGGCACCACTTCTCCTGGCTCCAAGCACAGTCTCTCTGTCTTTTCCACACCTCAGTCTTAACAAGGTTGCTTCCTCTTTCCTGAAGCCTCAGGGGACCTGGCAACCCTGCCTTCCTTTCAAAGCAAACACAGATAAAGAGCCAGCAGTAAATCCTGGGGTTCCCATGAAGCCATGGGAGGAACACATTAAAGGCAGATGGGGGAGAACCCATGTCCAGTAGGGTGGGGGACCCTGTGCCCAGGGGACCCCAAGGAGCACTGGCCTCCCAGCATGGGCACACCCAACTCCCAGGCCCTCAGGGTGGGCCCCAGCAAGTCAACCCAGCCATGGCTGCATCAGAATGCACCCCCACCCGCCCTGCAAACGGCCCAGGGGTCCTCTCACTGTGTTCCCAGGCCATGGCTCTGGGGTGGGTGTCAGGGAGGCTGCAGGCCTCGCTGGCTCTCAGGGCCTGCTCCCTGGCAGGGCGGCAGGGCGCAGTAGGAACATCTGAACCCCAGCCGGCTGCTGGGACTTGCTAACAGAGTGGTTCCTATCTGCTCATCTGCCACATGGTGCCCACCTGCTCCTGCCAAACCTCGGGAGCCAGCCCTGACACTCCATACTCAAGTCCCGAGTCTCAGTATGTCTCCAGCCCCAGAAGTTACCAACAAAACTTAAGCCCACCTACCGCCCGCCTGCTAATTAACCTCCCTGCTAACGACTTGACCGCACAGTTCCAGTCCTCTGCAGGGTGTCGGAGTAGGCCCGTCCACATGCACCTCCCCTCCCCGGCACCTGAGGCCCACTGCACAGAGGCCCGGCCCGGCAGCAGATGGGCTCAAATCCCAGCTCTGCTTCTTACAGGCTGCATAAGTTCGGATGCCCTCCTTCACCCCTCTGAACCCCATCTGTATGGCTGGCTCTCAGGTCCCTGGAGGGCTAACCGAAATAACTGTGCAAAAGTAGTGCCAGTATTGGTCAGGTGCTCACAGTGGACCAGATCCTGTTCTAAGCTCGGTACCAGCATTCATTCATTCATGCTCATAAGCTCCCCCGGAGGTAGGTGTTTCTGCTATTAAATCCCCATTTCACAGATGAAGAAATTGAGGCACAGAGTAGCTGAGTTACTTCTCTGGGGTTGCCCAGCTGGTGAGCATGGGAGCTTGGATTTGACCCCAGCAGTCTGGCTCCAGAGCCCACGCACTGACCACATGCCCTGCTGCCTCCAGGGGCTTCTACCTTCTCTCCAATGCCATTGGGGCCTAGCCCTGCCAAGCCGCACTCCCCCTAAACCCCAGGGCCACCGTGCTTCTGGGCCTGAGTGCCCCTGACTAACAGGCGCTCCTCCCTGGTCTATATGGCAGACACTGACCGCTACATGAGCTCCGGAACTTCTACCTTCCTCTGACCCTTAACCTTCAGGTAGACATGACCCCTTGACTACTCCCCACGCCCTAGGCCTCCATCAAAGCCCCTAGAACTGACGAGGGCAGGGCCTGGGGCGTCCTGGACCCAGCATAGACTCAATAAATGCTCATGGAGTAGCTGAGTGACCCATGGGGTCAGGTCCAAAAGCCTCCCAACCATGTTTCCTGGGCAGTTCTCGGTAGCGAGGCCCCACACAAGGTCCCAGGCCGAGTGTGGCGGTCCCTCCAGCAGCATGTCTTCCCCACACTCCTGGGGTGCAGTTAGCAACCAGGGAGCCTGCAGAGAGGTGCCATGAAGACCACATATGTAGTGAGCACAAAAGCCCAAAGTGACAGAAATTGATAAAAACTTCACCGCACTGCTGACACCCCATATATCAAAGGCCCCAAATCTCATTCTCTGCTTGCCTCCAATTTCTATCAGGGCTTGCCAGCTGCACATTTATTGAGAAGTTTGTGATCTGACAGGCACTGTATTACCAACATTAATGATGCATCAGTCTCTAGAATTACTGAGGAAACAGTCCAATTGATTTTATTATTATCTTGAGTTCTCCACGTTTCATTCCAGGCAGCTTGCTACCGGAGTTTTTGAGCAAGGACCAAAGTAAATAAGGGTTGTGGGGCCAGGGCTGACCTCAGGTGGGAGAGCCGGGGTTTGTCCTGGGCCCCTGGGTGAATGCCAAGCATGGAGTCCCCGTGGAGAGACGAGCCGGGGACAAACAGGAGCTCAGGCCAGGCCTCCCATTCATGCTGCAAAGATGGAGGTGGCTGGCAAGAGGCAGAATTAGCCATTGATGTCATCTGTCACCTGCCCCTTGGCTGGGGCAGGGCGCTGCCCGTATGGGACCCACAAGCAGATATGAGCCTGTGCTCACACAAGCCTGGCAGCCCGGCTTGCTATGGGGGCAAGTGGAAGACGTGAATGGCGCCCACCTCGTCTCAGGCCACTGGGCCTCTTACCCACTATCTTCCAGCCACACAAGATTCCTTTCCGTTTCTAGGACATGTCAGGCCCAAGCTGTCTCCAGGGCCAGGGCCTGCCTCTGCACAGGTTACCTCTGCTGCAGCTTCTCTCCTCTCTACCCACCACCCCATGGCCCCCTTCAGAAAGCCTTCCTGCCTAAAGGCCCCATGTCCACCCTTGGTATTCCCCATCCAGTACCCTACTTGTGTTTTCCTTAACACTTACCATAATTTATAAAAGGGGGCACTGATCGCCCTGTTGACCCATTTACCCCCTTTGGGCCCCTGCAGACAGGGAGCTTATCGGTTCTGGTCGCCCCATGCCCCAGAGCCTCTCAGGGTGCTGCCCCTGCAGCCCCACACCCCCCGTGGATGAGTGCATGGGCCTGACAGTAGGCAGGGACTGAGGAGCCAGTTTCCGTCAAGGCCTGAGGCAGCAAGTGTTGCTCCCGTAGGTCAAGTTCTCGCCGAACATGGCCTGTTGTCTCAGGGCGGTTTACCTCTTCCCACCTCTGACCTGCACACGAGAGGTTCGGGAAGCCCTTTTCCTTCTAGCTCCTTGTACAAACATTTGTCCATCAGGACTCATTTCCTTCCTCTCCTTTTTCCACCTTCACCCTCAGCTTCTTCCAGGAACTCTCTGCAGCCGGGCCAGTGGGAAGTGGAGGGCTTGAGGTCAGGTTAGGAGCTGGGTTCAAATCCCCACCTTGCCATTGAAGCAGAGATGTAATTCACTGCACCAAGTTCCGCCCAATTACCTCCCTCTGAAATGGACGAGAAGCCTCCCGTCTCAAAGGGATCTCAGGAGATGGCAGTTTCAGCAACCAAAGTAAGTGTCTGCCTAAGCGGCCACACACAGCACAAGCCTCCAGTGCCTTTAGCGCTGCCGTCTGCGGCGTTTAAACTGACCATGAGGCCCTAGCCGGTTTGGCTCAATGGATAGAGCACCAACCTGCAAACTAAAGGGTCCCAGGTTCGATTCCGGTCAAGGGCACATGCCCAGGTTGCGGGCTCGATCCCCAGTGGGGAGCGTGCAGGAGACAGCCAGTCAATGATTCTCTCTCATCATTGATGTTTCTATCTCTCTCTCCCTCTTCCTTCCTCTCTGAAATCAATAAAAATATATGTTTTTAAAAAATAAAAAAATAAACTGACCATGAGGACTGAAGTGCAGAATCCCAAATGGCCAGGAGACGTGGATCTTCAAAAGATCCAGAACGTGGAAGACTGGGCTTTAAGGAGAAGAGACCCACCACACCCTGTAGAATAACTGGACGCCTAGGGGTGCTGGGGGTGTCTCTGGGTGGACAGGTCCCAAGGGCCCTGGTTCATGCCATGCAATTTGTTAGGTGCATTCCATGACCAAGGAAACAGACAGGTGCAGGGGAGGCTGGGGGGAGCCACACATCTGCCCTCATAGCAGTCATCTAAGGAAGGCGCGATGATCCTTATTTGAGTAAAGAGGTGAGCTGGACCCCAGAAAAGCTAAAACACCACGTGAGAACCAGTGACATTCGGCAAGTGGGAGCGGCAGTGCACAAGGGTTCCCGCGGAAGTTCTGGAAGCAGGCAGGTGAAGAGATGGGCCTTGCGGGGGCAGTCTTCTAACTACAGTATTATGGCTGTTATTTTTATCATCTGGAATCAAATCGGAACATTTGACTTACTAGTGTTCTGATTTGAAAACGGATTTTCCCCCCTGAAATAGGTATTTCATCTACAATTTATTAATGAGCATTTAGCAAGTGCCTGGCTCGATGCTAAGCACCGACCATACATTATTCTATCCCGTCCTCCTAATACGCTCCATTATCCTCACTTTACACCCAGGAAAACCGAGGCGATGGGAAGGGAAGTGGAACGCTGGAGGTGCCGCAGGTGGAAGATGCAGGCTTCGACTCCAGCTGATCCAGGTAGGAACTGGGAGGTAGAGCAGCGCCCTCTGGCCTGAGGGTCCCAGGCCCCCCGCCAGCGTGCAGCCCCACTGCTTTCCCAAGAGTAACGTGAGGCCCAGGGAGGCATTCGACGTGCCCCACTTCTCCCCATTACTGCAGGGCAGGGCAAGGACGACTGGTAAGTCTCCTGTTGACTCCACCTCCCTTAATATTCAAAATAACCTGCAAGTAAGTCCTACAGAAAACACGAGGACTGCTGGTGGCAGAGCGGGGGTTGGACCCAGTCCTGGAGGCTGTGTGGTGGCCAGTGTGCAGGCAGCCCAGACTTCTGGAACCTGGCTCAGGTGCCTCCGTTCCAGCTGTGGGAAGAGCG
>NW_006284436.1:499216-499545 GCF_000327345.1 Myotis davidii
CTGCCCGGCCCTCACAGGCGTCTTTGTCCTCACGTGGCATCACCAGTGGGTTCTCACCTGCCCCCGGTGCCAGCAGCCACAGTACACAGACCCGGTCGCAGCCGGACTCACCCGGCCTGCCTGTGCCCGGAGCCAGCTCAGAGGACGGCTCCCTGGCATTTCTGGCGGCGTGCTCTTTCTCAATTGGGCCCTTTCTGTCCAAAGGGCAGCTGTGACGTGCGGAACGGGTCTGTGGTGTCAATATGAGCCCAGCATTGTACAACTGGGGACACACAATGCCCTTGGCCAACTGTTTATTTATAAATCCACCCAGCGCTCACCGCGGCCTT
>NW_006284436.1:499603-499874 GCF_000327345.1 Myotis davidii
GGGGGAATGGTCTAGAATCTGAGACTTGTGTTCAAATCCTGCTCCCGACACGGTCTAGCTTTGTGGCCTTAATCTCTCCGAGCCCCCCTCCACTCGTGCACGTATGTTAAATGAGGATAAAAGTCATCTCTTCCTCCTGAGGCTTCTTTGGAGAATTAAATGAGATAATGCACATGGATAATTAAATGAGATCATGGCACAGCGCTGAAACCCTAGAAAGTCGCCCTCGCTCAGTGGCTTTAGCAGGGTCCCTTTCGCTCTCTGAGCCTTA